>NC_052478.1:19649888-19732627 GCF_009730915.1 Dioscorea cayenensis subsp. rotundata
AATCATCAATTTTGTTGTAGTGAATATATTGTAATAACAGATCAATCATTGTTATTGCTAAAAATCCAACCTTACATGAGCGTGCTTTACATATTTATATAAGGTTTCACTTCATAAAAAAAAACTTATAGTTTATGGTGCTATAACTTTGATGTATTGAGAACAAAATAATATATAGCTGATATCTTTACCAAGTTTCTCACAGGCTAGAAGTATTAGTACTTGAGATCATTTTTGGGAGTCTACAATTTTCAATCAAGGGGAGTGTTGAAGAATGATTGAAAAACAACTGTGATGTGACAATCAAGTAAGTGTATATATGGCACCTTACTTGGAAGGTGATGACTTGGTCATAGTTTGAAGTCCAAACCAATTACTTAGTTAATTAGTTTATTGTGCAATGTTTTAGTTGGTGTGTAACAGCTATCATGTGTAAGTTAGAGTTCATGTTGTATATCTTCTTATCTTATGTATGTTTGTTGTAATAGTTTCTCTTCATGCAATGAAAAATATGTGGTTGCTATTGTTTGCTCTCTGAAAAAATAATTCATCATTGTCTTCATTGAATGTTGATTAGAAGACTGGTAAATTACACCTTTATAAGGAACTTAAGTAAAGGTTTTAATTCGAATCCTTATAGCAGATATTTACTTTTTATAGCGTTCTCAGTATTATATCCTAAAAAATCTATGGGTCAAAGATAAAAGAAAAATAAAAAATAAAAATAAAATATGGTATTAATTCATTATTTCCTCTAATTTCTTCATGTAGGGTTTACTTTGACATAAATAGCAGAGAAAATAAATAAATAAAAACTAGAGAAAAAATAAAATGACTATAAAGAATAAAAAATGGGTCACCAGAGATAAAGATTGGAACATGAGATGATAACAAGATGGTAATTTTGGAGATGTTTTTTTATTCATAATCAGTATAACTCAACAATACTAGCTAAAGGTGCCAACGACCTTCGGTTCTATTGGTACATGGGTCACCGATAGAGCTTTCAATGAGTGGTGAGAGTTTGATTCTCGGCTGAGGGCACATTTCTAGGAGTTGTGAATAGTAGTTATGTACGGGTGGTTCCAGTGCCCACGTGAGCGCGGCCCTATCCCCACTTGTTCAACCCAGGCTTGTGCACGTCCTTGAGTCTCTAGTGGGTTCACCCCGCTCCTCTTCCAAAAAAAAAAAAACCAATACTAGCTAAAGGTAACTCTTATCCCATAATCATATCTAGAATCAGGTAGATGCCATCATAATGCTTGAATATTGAACCTAAATGAAATAACTATTTTTTTCAAGGGGGAAAAAGCAAAAAAAATAAAATATTAAAAAAAAAGAAGAAGAAGAATTGTGGAAGTGAGCATTGAAAGCTCTTGATCATGTGATTTCCGTGTCTCCAGATCTGAAACCATCTATGATAATGTGTTGTGTCCAGGGTGATACATGTGGCTCCATGGTTGACTGCCATTAATTTAATCATATTAAATAAAAATACTTTATTCATTAATTAAAAATAAAACATAAAATGAAGGCCTGCATGAATTTAATATAAGTCAATGGAATTTGTCCATGTCCTTTAGTCCTTATTATGCATTGATGTAGAGATAAGGATTTCAAAATTATTAAAAACAAACAAATAAAATTGCAATGAGTGAACTGTTAATAATGTTATAAAATTAAACTTTTTGATATATATATATATAAACACAAACCCAATATATTAAATATAATTTAAGGTTTAACTGAGCTTTTTTATCTCCATATCTTCTTATAGTTATTCATTATAGTCTTTATATTTTCAACATGTTCGATAAAATTTTATATTTTTATTTTATTCTATTTTATTTTATTTTTATATCCCACCGATTATATAGCTAACATTTGATAATTTTTTTTTTAACAAAGGAGACTAACCCCTGAGTTAATCTAGAGATGTGTTCCATTAGAATTAATTCCTTTAAATGGGATTCAAATTTTCACTATTATTTCTCTTCCCAAGAGATTTCCTTTAACGGCATGGTTTATGCATTTAATTTTAAATTTTATATAGATGATATAATCAAAATTATTTTCAACAACCCAATATATTAAATATAACTTTTAAAGTTTACCTTATTTTTTTTATCTCCATATCTTGTTATATTTATTAGTTTAGTTTTTATATTTTCAATGCTTTCGATATAATTTTATATTTTACTCACTCTATTCTTTTTTACTTGTCATATTTTGAAGCTCTTTTTTGTTATCTTTAACTTATCACACTATAAATTTTGTGCAACATTAAATAATTTTTTTTTTTCAAATTTATCTTTTAATTTAATATATTTGTATAATTTTCAATAAATCACAATCAACTAAATATTAAATCATATATTCAACTTGGTGGAGTTTTAAATAAGAGTAGTTTTGGAAAGTAATGAAATTTTTTATAAAATATAAACAATCAATTAACTGCAATTAAATTTTCTTAATTTGTGTGAATTAGGTAAATGCGACAAATAAAAAGAAATTGAGGGAGTGATTTATTTTCTTTGCTTACATTTGATAATTCAATTCTAGATTTTAAACAACATTTTATACTCAAAATTATTTATAGCGATGAAAACACAATAATAACTGATCTAGATTGATCAAAATAGCAAAAGTTTGAGTTACAAGTGATTTTGAATTCGAATATTTGTATATATATATAAAAATAAAAAAAAAAAAACTCGATTAGTACCTTGTCCAAACAAGAATAAAGCCAAACACTTCCAGAAAACTCATGGTCAAATAACTAAGAAAAACAACAATAAGAAAAGCAGAGGGGTCTACTTGAAAAATCCCTCTTTCCCATAAAAATATATTACATTGATAAAGAGTTAGTAACCGGCATGCTATTTTAGAAGTTTATAATTTTGTCTTGCTAAGAAAAGTCTTCTACTTAAAAAATGCATGACCCTGGATCCTGATATGCACACTTTTGAAGCTTGTTTGAGAGAGAGAGAGAGAGAGAGAGAAGATGGAGAGGGAGGCATGGTTGAGGGGAATATGGGAGATGGTGAAAGAAGGGGTCTCACAAAGACTTCTTTCATGGCATCTCCCATCTCCTCCATTCCTCATCCCTAACCAGCTCTCTGGTCTCACTGTCATTGTCACTGGATGCACCAGTGGGATTGGACTTTGTGTTGCTAGGTCTGTCTCTTTTTATCTTGTGGTTGTTTTTTTATGTTTTAGATGTAAAAGTGTTTGTTGATGGATGAGAAATTTTGTTTCTGTTTGTTGTTTGATTCTGGATTTGTGCTTAGAAGATGAGTTATTTGTTAAAATTAGGAAGAAAGGCAAAAAATCAGAGCATTCTTTTGCTTTGGTTTTGGTTTGGAGTTGAGTGGATCTGAAATTTTGTTTCTATTGAATGGAATATTGTCTGTTCTGTTTTTAAAAAACCATAGCTTGTTGATTTTTTGTTCATAATAGTGTTGGATTTGTATTTTTTTTTTTTATATGTAAACCGATAGAGTAACTAATAGTCCCACATCTTTTAAATTAAAAAATATGGAATCTTTTGGGTTGAATCAGGCCTGGACAAAATGGTATCACTAGAATAATATCTTTGATTTGCACTTAGCTTCAACATTGCGGCTTAGCTCTGATTTTTTTCGGCTAATGGTGAAAGTCTTATGGTAGGGAGATGGTTATGGCTGGGGCTCATGTTATCATGGCATGTAGGAATGTCGAAGGTGCAAACAGAATTGCCAGTGAATGGACAGAAGATACACACAATAGCAAAGATATACTTGTCGAGGTAACATTATTATATGATCTGACGCATATTCACTATCTATTTTGTGGCTAGCTCAAGATATATGTGTTTTCTTCATTTATAAGTCTATTATCAAGAAAGTTGATGCTGCTTTATGTAAAATATGCATGCTTCGATTGTTCCCGCAGGTCATGCCACTGGATCTCCTTTCCCTGGCATCAGTTCATAGTTTTGGAGAAGAGTGGAACCGTCGCGGAATGCCCTTGCATTTGTTAATCAACAATGCTGGAGCATTTTACATGAAAGGTTAGCTTTCTTTTTCTGTTTTTCCTTTTGTTCCCGCCTAAATTCTATGGATGACCTTCAAATTATCAATCGTCAAGTGAATGTTCTGTTTCCCAATATCAGAGAATGACTGTCTTTGTCGTGTCGAACTAGAAATTAAATTCAACTGTCTAGTGAATATATGGATTATTTGTTTGACTGAATTAAAAATCAATGAACTTCTAAAGAATTCCTAGACTATATGAAAACTGTTTTTTAATCTAAGAACAGACTAAAAGTTAGTCTCATTCCGATAAAAGCATGATTTAATGCCGGTTTTGATATTTATATTTATACAATAAATATAAATATGAACTCCAATGTAACTCAGCCAAATCCATTGTGACACCAAGCTATTATCCCTTTTACATTGTAAATCTAGAAGTAACAGTCCAAAGGTTAATCTACACTAGTTTGGAATTGATTATAAGGAAAGTGATCTTTCATTTAAAGGATCATTTTTAGAATCAAAATAGATGACTTTATGATTTTCCTTTCTTTACTCTTTGGCTTTTTCTATAGCAAGAAAGCTAACTGATTTCTTGAAATAGAACCACAACAATTTACAGAAGATGGAATCGAGCGGCATATGCAAGTGAATCATATAGCGCCAGCATTGCTCACTCTTCTTCTCTTGCCCTCTTTGCTTAAAGCTCCCTTTTCGCGGATTGTCAATGTGAATTCAGTGGTAATTAATTCCTTCTCTTACGATTTTAAGACATTTTTTTACAAGAGGATTCTGTGGCTAATTTTTAACTAAAGCTTAATTGAACAAGAATATACTCATGCATCTTATATATATATATAATGAAATGAAGTTCAAACTAGGCATTTTTCATGAGGATTGTGGATTACAAATTGACCTTTATCTGATTCAATGAACACTACATCAGTAAGTTGTCAAACTTCTTTAATTAGGTCTTTGTTTTGGTGTCCTAGCTAACTCATAATAGAAAATTGTTCAGTGACTTATTGAACATTTTGATTATGAAATTGGATGTGTCCTTGCCTTCACCTCATCAAAGCAAACTCAGTCAAAATAATATTTCGCAGAATTTTCAATCGTCAAAAAGTTGAAATCAACATGGTAAAAAAAATGAGATCATTAAAGAAAATTCAGCTCACTAACTTGTTAAACAAATTGCTAACGCAGGCTCACCATTGTGCACTTATTGATCCCACTCGCTGGAAGAGTAAAATTAACGACGGCGACTTTAATGCCATAAGAGCCTACGGAGAGAGCAAACTAGCACAAGTATCACATTAAACTTTAATCTCCATATTTATCTTGCAATTTTAATTACAACTATATCTTATTGTCTTTCCTTATTTCTCAAAGCTTATGTTCATCAAAACACTTGCTGCAAAACTTTACAAGAAGAAAATTACCTCTATCCAGTGTATTACAGTAAATCCCGGCATCGTGAATACAAATATGGTAAGTATCTTCATTATGTATGTATGTACTCAAATATTCAGCTAATTTATTGGCATGGTTATCCAGGTCAAGCAACAACAGAAGCACAAAATTGCAGAGTGGAAGTTGTTCTGGATGTTTAGTCCTGCCGAAGGTATTTCCTCATTGTTCAAGTACTGTCTCTTTTTTCGCTGTTTTATTTTTCATCTTGAAGCAAAACTATGATTAGACTGTAGGAGTCTGATAGTTCGAATAGCTTGATCATCTTTGTCATGCATACAGGTTGAATGTTACACAACAATAAATTAATTTCCATAAATAGATAGCAAATCTTGCAACTGTAAATTGATTTCCGTGGTTATTAAGAAGATTAAATGCCAGATTAATCATCTAATTTTCATTTATTTGAACGTGCAGTCTATGAGTGAAAGGTTTGCATGCATCATTAACTATCAAATTCGGATATTTGTATGAATTCACATTATTTAGGATTATATATTCAGTTTTCCACTTAATCAACTCTTGATAGATGTCATACCCTCTCACAAATGTTCAAAACTATAACTTTTACTCGTTGTCAACAGGTGCAAGGAGCGTACTCTTTTGCTCAACAAACGAAAGTGTGGTTAAAAACACGGTCGAATGTTTTGCGCACTACTCTTCAGTTTGCACACCGACGAAAGAGGCACCTCAAGCGATGGATGTAAATTCATGCTTTGATGTTTGGAAAAAGACAATGGAAATGTTGGATTTAGATATGGATCATCTTTCTCGACTCATCGATGTTTAGCTTCAACTAACCACCTTGTTCAAATGCATCTTATTTTGGAGCTTCAAATTTTGCAATATATATAGGACATATCATGACTTATCTTGTAAGAAAATTTTGCTGTATTTTACTTGTATGAACACACATACTTGTGAATTTTATCTATACTTATATTGATACAGAGAGCTCATGTCAACCATGTTTTAATATTTAATGATTGTCATTATTTGTATGGTTTTGAGAAGCTTTGATTGTCATTATCTATACTTATATTTGTAATTTAGCTAAAATTAATAATACTGCGAATCCATTTTCTATATATTTTAAAAATGCAAGAAAACTTTTTAATTGATCAATAACAATATTTAACAACAACTAACAAATTAATCATACCAAATAATTATGCCTACCAAAAATTTAATTTGATGTCACGCGATGACTTATGGGCTAAGTACAAAATCACCACAATGTGCACATCTGCCTAGTTATAAGATGTTGCTAAACTAGTGATATCATGCTCATCGGTTTAATAATAATAGGCCAATACCAAAACAATATAAGATATGTGAAATACATTCCAAATATGTCAAAACATAAAAGAAGCTTACAATAAAAGTTTGCAGAAATACCAAGTTCACACTTTGGTGAATCTATGATAATACTAGACTATATACAAAACAAATTCGGATCTAAATACATGGATGGGTCTAGATCATAATGATATTGCACAATACAATGCTACCTAGAGTGTAGCAAAACCTAGGAGTCTTTATCTAGAAAAGTTGATGATAAAGGTAATGAGTGAGAAAGTTACTCGTGATTGAATAACGAATAAAATCATACCATAAGGAGTTGGAAATAAGGGAAATTTTCAATCTCACTTTGACATTTTGCATATTCCGCATTGTATGTTAATCTATGGGGATCATTTAGGAAAAATGAAAAAATAAATGTGAAGCGTAGCTAATATCTGTCGGCATTACTTTTAACAAATAGAAATATACGGTCTGTGAAACATAAAATTGGCTTGTCATGAAATTATCCCAAATCTAACTATGGTCGCAGCTAAATCTGAGTCCACCAAGGCCTATATATATATATATATATATATTTGAAAATAAAATTAAGCATGTCTTGGCATTGGGATGAGTTTACTCATATGGTGAAGCATGGTATTTCAAAACCAGGAAGTGCCTTAGGGTCTCTTTGCACCACCCCAAGGGAAATATCACAACCCCTTGTCAACCGCACTGCTTCTCAATAGAATGGTTTATAGTAGACCCCTACTACAATAGGTTGAGTCCATAGCTCGCCACCATCACCATAGGAAAAAAAAGTATAAGGTCAAAGTAACAAATAGATAAATTCACTCCAAAATGCACCTTGAAATATATTAAAATCGCATACCTTAGTACTAATTCCTAGAACATCAAAAAAGTATTCTTTGTAGGCCCAATTATAAGACATACTATGAAGTCCTTACATAATAGAATAGGAAGCATTATTACCAGTTTGTAATAACATAAGAAAAAATTGCATAGATAATTATTGTTGAGCACTTGCTATTCAACTTTGCAGAGTAGTGTCAATCGCAAGAGTGCATAAATGAAGCCTCGCAACTAGCGTGTAAAAAGATACCAAAGAAGATGGTGCGACGAACTATTTTCGGACAATATAAGTTGAGTAAGAAGCAACTTTGTCAGTATTTTTAAAACTTTTAATCCTTGTGTTTCTTTATGATCTAATATATGGATCAATGTATTATATAACAACTCCTTTATGAGTATTACAACACATTGGATTAATAACTCATGGACCATCAAAAAGCGACTCCTCTCTTTTAAGATTTTTAATAAGATCCATACAACCAAGAATATATATAGGCTTATTTGTTGAATAATCAAAGAATGTGAATTGACATTTAAATTTTTTTTTCAATTTCCTTTAATAATGCCTTTGCCAATACAACCTCAATTAGACCTCTTAAAGAATATTTGAGGCCTTCATATAGGGGCAAATATTTTCATATTAGGTGTGTTTTTCATATTCTAAATTTATGTGCACGAACCGAATTAGAGTCGCTAAACAAATTCATATGACCAGTTAAGACAATAGTAGCATTTATGGATAGGAAAATGACTACAATAAAACAATGGGCTTATATATACTACATGTTAATTCCATCGCCCAAATAATTCTCATTCTCAAACTCCTCTTTGATCGATATTTGACTATCTCCATTGGTTCATCCTAGCCTCCTAGCCACCAATTGGATTTATGACTCTCTCTCCCTTTGTTTTGTCAACCCTAGCCACCATAATCAACGGTTGAAGCTCTCACTATCTCTCCCTTTCCTCCAAACCTAGCCACCAACGCCGGATCTCACAATCAAAATAGCTAGATCTCATCCTCTCTTGCCGAAACCCTAACCCGATCCACCGCATTACCTTCTCCTTCCCTCCTCTCCTTCTCTCTCTCTCTCTCTCTCTCTCTCTCTCTCTCTCTCTCTCTCTAGACTTCCTTAGATTGGAAGTCCTTTTGGATAGTTATTCCATTCGCTAGGGATGACACTACAGATGGATAGGGTTTGCAATCTTATTCTTCCTTTTTTTTTCATTTCAGAAGTTTTAGGAGTTGGTGGTTTGTGAAATTTTGTGTGTGTGTGTGTGTGTGTGTGTTTAAACAGTTTAGCTTAAGAAGCCCTCTTATTGTAATCTCAAGGTGATGATCCTTCCCTTTGTTTTTTTCTTTTTTTCATTTTAGAAGTTCTAGGAGTTAGTGATTTGTGAGTATTTGTGGTTTTTTTTTAAAAGAATAAATTGCTCAACCATCACCAAACGAGGTGTTTAATGTAGGGTTTTGGAGCAACGATGAGCGCTAGTGAACAATTGATCTCGGTCAACCCTGAGGAGCTCACCTTCGAATATAGTGATGATTCTTCCCTTTTTTCATTTAAGAAGTTCTGAGTGTTAGTAATTTGTGAAATTTTGTATTTTTTTTAATAATTGAGCTTGAGAAGGCAAGTGGAAGTATGGTTTCAGAATAGAAGAGCTAGGTTTGTTCCTTCTCATCTTTGTCTTCTTCTCTATTTTTCCAAATTTTTTAATTCAAGGTTTCTAATTCGTGAAGTAGGGACAACAAGCCAAACAAAGGTTCTCTCCATCCAAAATATATATTATTAAATTATGCAATTTTGCTGGTTTTTATTGTTTGCAACTAAGGAAATATTTATGCATTTAACTTTTCAAATAATCTCTACTGATAACTAATGATCTAAATTCCTGCATTGTTACAATTGAAGTGGAAGTAATGCAGGATAGGATGAGATTAAATGTGATTTTCAATGTTTAACATTGAAGAATCAATACTGTTATATCCTTATTTTAATGTTTCTCCTTACACAACCTCTGCAGATTGTGAAGCCGACTTAGGATTCATCTGCCAAGCAAGATGATGTTATTGAAAGTAGAACTCTAATTCGGTTACAACATATGAGGTCCCGTAGATGGCTGCATAGTCATTTGCATATTTCACCAATATCTGGTGATATGGAGGTTAGTAAGCATTTTTTTCCCTTTCCTTGGTTTGATTTCCATAATCTCCCGTGTTCCTACTTTCTTTTGCAAAATTGATTTTTCCTTGAATCATTTGTAGCCTTTTATGTAGTGTGGCTACTTATTTCAGTGGAAGTCTATTTAAATATTTCGCCTCAACAATTAGGCATGTGTGTGTGGATATGCTATTATTTCTTCCCCTTAATAATGGATTAATTGTCTCTGAAGGGCGTTTGATCTTTTGCATGAATATGTTTGATTTTTTTCATAAGATGATTCATTAGTATTTTAAAGGTAATATGGGTTGTTGTTCATCATTAAGCAAATTGTGCTTCTGAGGAAGGTATATGAAGAAAATTAAATACAAAATTTTCTGAGATGGTTTTTGGTCATTATGTAGAAGATAAAATTTCTTTAAACATGTAGATTCACATCGGATTTTATTCTGAGTTCATATCAGCTGCCAATGTCTGGTAGAAGCTTCTCGTTCATGATCCGATAAAAATCTTGCTTCTAATATGTGATTTGGTTCAAAAATCTAACCAAAAGTAAAGAAGTTCAAATTCTTCATCCATCTGCCTATCCATGTTTACAAAATTTTGAGTTTCAACTTAGCAATGCAAGGTTCTAAGGTGTAATCATCTAAATTTACTCCAATTTTCCTGCATTTCAGACCGACGTGGTATAATTTGAGTTTGCCAATATATAAATATATATGTGTGCGTGTGTGGATTCTGATATTGAAAGTTTACAATATCTCTAGCTGTGTGCAATAATTGATAAGAGATATTTGTTTGAATTTTGCTTGGAGTTTTATGTTCCATATAGATATATGTATATATTATAACCAAAGTAGGTCTTATGGGACCATTATATGCACTTATGCACAAGTGTGTCACCTCATTTTGCAGTTAGGCTTGGTTTTGATTGAAAGTATGAAGCTGAATGACACCTATTGGAGATAATATTGTTGTACTTACTGAAATAGGATCCTTAATTGGCATGTTAGTAGGGTAGTACTCTTTTGATAAGAAATCAGTAACTTATCTTTGAAAATCCAGTCCTTTGTTTTTTATTAAATTGATTTGAATTGTATTTGCTAATTGAATTCATGTTTATAGTCCCCACTTTTTGACTTTTCATGAACTTATGCAGGGATGATGTTTTTCTTTGCAAAGATTTGACATGTACTGGAGATACGATTTGATGTGATTCTTTGCAAAGATTTGATGTAATCTTGTGACTCTGCTGACATCTTCACATTAGTTGAATTTTTTTGACTTTTTTATGTACTTATATAGGAAACAAAAATAATAATAATTATTATCCTTCATGGTTATAAAAGTATGTGACTGCATTGTAAGAAAGTGAGAACTTTTTAGATTTGATCAACCATACACATCTTACACCTTGATGGATTGAGCTATCTGAACTCGGGTAAATTTTATATGTACGATCTTTTTATTTGATAATGTTAATAAAAACCATTCTTGATATTCATTTCATTATGTCCTTTTTTGAAAAATAGTGATGACCAATTGAAACTAATAATATGTTTAATTTCACCAATAATTTGACATTTGTTTATTAAGACTTGGGCACGTTCTAACACCAAAAAAAAAAAAAGTTGTTTGTTGAAGCAATGCAAAGGAGACCAGGGGTAGAAATCCGAGTGGTTTATTATTATTATTATTATTATTATTATTATTATTATTATTATTATTATTATTAACCTCTTTGAGAATAAATTAATGACAATAAGATGAGCCCATGTTACAACTCAAAAACTCTGTGATATGAACATAATAAGACGGCTAAAAGGGTTATTATATTATTATGAGAACATGTATAATTTCATAGACGAGAAATAACAAAAAAGTCATTTTGCCATGCATAATCAAATAATAATAATATTAAGCCGCCAGAGATACAAATTAACATAATAATACCATTTGCTAATTGTTTTTTATATTAATTATTAAAATGTGGGCTCAAAAATAAAATATATATATATATATATAAAATAACAAAGGAAAACCTCCTTGCTAACCATAATTATGTCTATTGGGTCTGATTATTGTTTAGCTAAAGTTTTATATAAATGATACTGATAGTGGTGTCAAATGGGCCGGCACGGCCCGGGCCCATGGCAGCCCGGGACTGTGCATGTCCGGGCCAGCCTTGCCCTGCCCATGGCTTTGTCATGCCGGGCCGGCACAGCCCGCAAATCGTGGAGGGTCGGCCCAACATGAGACACGGCCCACTTTGGCCGGGCTCGTGCCATGCCGGCCCATTAATACTTTTTTAATATAAAATATTAAAAATAAAAGCATATCTAAAAAAATCAGAAATAAATTAAAAAAAGTAAAAATATAACAAGCATTATCTAACAATATAAATTAAATTAAATTTTACTATAATTGAAAAACTATATTATCATTATCTATTTATCTTTGAAATTACATATAAACTAGAACATAAAGTTGCTCACAAACAACACAATTAGTAAGCAAATTGGCAAACATGCTTCAATTGATTTGCTCCTCATTGTCAGATCTTGAGTTTGTTTTCTGAAACTTCAAGCATTTCTGTTTTCACATCACAAAACAAGTAATTTGATCCATGAACTCCAAATGCAGCATTATTTTCTTCATCTTCTTTCTCAGTAATCTGCAGACTCTGCTTGAATCCATGAATATAATTCTCTGAAAATGCTTGATATGGTCTTTGTATAGCAAAAATTCCTGGTATGCACTGCAAATAGTTGAATTTTCTCTGTATGTTCATCACTAGTATAAGATCTTAAGGAACCTGCATATTATAATCATTCAGTAACTTTTCTAAATTTTAGAAAAAAATTATTAAGACATAAAACAACCTTATCTAATAAGCCAAGTTGAATAGCACCTTCCTTTACTGCAATTACTGCAATAGTCTGTGATTAAAACAGCAAAATCAAATGATAAAACCTCTCAATTCTTTTTAAAATGCAGTTAAATATCCGATCAATGTTACCTGAATGCCTGAATTGAACTGACATTGCTAGACTTTTGGTTGCTAATCAGAGCATGACATGAGAGAGAGAGAGAGAGAGATAGATAGAGATTAAAGCTCTATTATAAGTGGACATTCATTTAATATATAACAAAGATGAATTTAACTATGAGTTTACTGGATATGTGGATGAATCCCATGAAGAGAAGTGGCTGCCATTAGTTTCTGGATGAGTATTTCCACTATGCATCCATTTATGGTTGTTTTCTGCTGCTATTTTCCTAACTACTCTGAATAAAAATCAAACACTAGATTGTAAAAATAGTACTTCAAAATGATCAAAATAACACCATGTTTTTCATTGGAACAAATCTCATTACCCTTCTCCAAGGGTATAGACCTCATGAGACATCTTGAAGAAAATTTATGGTGCAAAGCTTGCTTCACAGAAATCATAGAAACCATCCTCCCAAACAAGTATCCTGCAACATTGTCACCATCAGAAAAAGAAAAGGACTCAAAGATTGACACTATGATTTGCATTTCATTTTCAATTACCAGTTTCTCTTGCTAGCATTTGACTGGTTTAATGCTTCTATGCCATCACAATGCCATCTCTAAACATTCCAATTCAGTCATTGAGAGAGAGAGGGATAAGAATGGGGATGAACTCTAAATAAATCAAAGAAAAGCCATGCCAACAGGCAACAACAACAAGAAGAAAAAGCAGCAGCAACAATGGAGCTTTGGCTCTTCATTCTCATCACCATCTCCTCCATCCTCACTCTCATCCTCCTCCTCTTCAAACCCTCATCACCATTAACAACCATGAAATCAACAACAACAAGAAGCTCCCACCTGGCCCTATCCGGATCCCATTACTGGCACCACAACACCGCACGAGTTCTTCGCGAACATTCGCACGATCGCGTCGTAGTCATGGTACCCGGCCGTGAGCTCCTCCGGGCGCGCGCGGCTCCGATGCCATGTGTCCACGAGCGCGATCTTCCAGAAGATTCTCATAGGCAAAATGTCGAACACCTTGGACGTGATCGAGAGAACCCGATCTCCATGAGCAAGGAGAAGATCAGTGTACCAAGAAATGAAGAACTGATGGTCGATGGGTACCGGAGCTCGTCGTTCGGTCCTAGACCGATCATTACATCCTGAAATCCAAGAAACCGATCAGATCGGAAGAGATCGAGAAGAAGAAGCAAAAGTAAAAACCTAAAATCTCATCGATCGAATACCGTGATGACGGAACCGAAGAGATAGGAGAACGAATCGCGGAAGCTTGCAAAGAAGGCTTCAAAGGCTTGCAATGGAGTCTTGCCGGAGAGGATGGGGAGCTCGTTAGTGGCGAAGGAAAGGCACCCCTCGCGGTGGCAGCCAGAACAGTTTTTGGTGCTGTACTATTGTTGAAGCCAAGTGCGGGGAGGGCCGGGAAGCAAACCTAACCCTAATGAGAAATGAGAGAATGAAGAGTTAAATTAGTTAAATATATATTTTATATTTAAATAAAAGTCTAAAAAGTAAAAAATTACAAAAATAACAATTAATATCATTTGAATTTTGAAGTAAACTCAAAATACTTATCTTTTTTTTTATTTGAACATTTGAAATAATAAAAAGGAATAAAGGATTAATCTTGGCATCTTGCAAGCTTGAGGCTCATCAATTTATTTCTTCTACGTCAGTATATATGCCTTCTCCGCTGTCATCAGGGGTGAATTGTTCTATTTGCCCTTGCAATCTATCTTTAACATCTAGCCAATCCTTCAGACATATGCACATTTGCACTGTTTGATTATTCATTCTGCTCCTCCTACCATCCAATACTCTTTTTCCTGCACTAAAACAAGACTCCGATGCTACTGTAGACATCGGTGGAGTTAACAGATCATGAGCCATGGCGGCAAGTACAGGATAACTATGCACCTGTTGTTTCCACCATGCCAAAATATCAAACTTATCCATTTCTTCTAATGTAAGAAAATTATTAATATTATTATTTAAATAATGATTTATTTCATGAGAAGTAGAAGAAGTACTAGTATTAGAAGAAGAAGAAGCACCCATGGAAATTTTTTTTTAATTATATTTACAACATAAGTGGCGGATATTTTTGGTGCTTGAAGAGGAACTTTCACTAGATTGAGGCATATTAAAAGTCCTTCTATCACCATATTTTCTATGATATTCATTATACATGTCATAAAATAAAGAACGATAATTTTCTTTCAAAAAAGAATGATCAAGACCCATATTATTATCATTAGAATCAATTATGCAAAAAGTGCTATCAATTTTAAAACGGGGTCAAGAAACATAGCTAAAATAGGAAGTGGTTCGATTTTTCCAAAATATTTTTAAAATTTTTCCTCCATGGGAGCAATAATAGGAGCAAAATTAGGGTCTTCTCTATATTTTGCAAAAACCTCACTAATAAAAAATATTTGGTTAACAATAATAGATGAAGTGGAATAATAAACACTGGACAAAATATTAGTTGAAGCATAAAAAATTTCCAAAAAATCCTTAATTAAATGACTAACTTCCCAATCATAATTAGTGACATGATCTTTGGGAAATCTCTCATTAACAAACACAGAAATAATATCTCTATCATTATAAGCACACTCCAACATTTCATAAGTTGAATTCCATCTATGCTCAACATCAATGATATATCTTTTACATTTTCTCCCCCTTTCAGAACAATAAGCTTGAAAATCATGTCTTCGGGTTGAACCATTTCGAACATACAAAATAGAATTTTGAACTTTTTTAATATGGGGCTCAATTATTTTTAAACCATCTTTAACACATAAATTCAAAACATGGCATGCACAACGCAAATAAAAAAAGCCCCGGAAAATAAAGGCATTAAATTCATTTTTAAAATATCGACCGCATTGTTATTTGCCGAAGCATTATCCAAAGAAATTGAAAATATAGAACTCAAAATATTATACTCATTAATAGCCCGAGTTATATAACTTGCAATAACACTTGCGGTATGGCGGTGTTCTAATTCAAAAAACTTAAAATACGCTTTTGCAAAACCCAATTATTATCAATATAGTGAGTGGTAACACAAAGATAATTTGTTCGAAATTGAGAAGACCAAATATCCGAAGTAAGAGAAATTTTAAAAGAACAAGAAGATAATTCGGAAATTAATTTTTGTTTATAATCATCATAAATAATAAGACAATATTTTCTCATAGTATTTCTTGAAACCGATTTAAAATTAGGATTAAACCCTCGAATAAGCATTTTTATAAAAGCGGGATTTTCGGCAAGATAAAAAGGCTGCTCATTTTGAACAATAAATTTTGCAACTTCTTTTCTTGCATTTTCATTAATAAAAATAAAATTTCCTATACTCGAATCGTTAAAACTAATTTGCGTTTGGGTGGGATCGTGTGGCTTTGCGGCATGTCTTTTTAAATGCTTCCCGCAAGTTTGGCAAGAAAAAAATCTTTTTACATTTTTTTACAAACCGCCCGAAAGTGCCTTTTGTTCGAAAAATCAACAATATCATAAAATTGTCAAACCCTGGAAGTTCGTTTTCTAGAGCATTGAGGGTTGTTACTTGATGACCCAATATTTGGGGTCTTAGGTCTTAATAACATGCTCAACATCATCATCCGGAGAATTGAAATGGGTATTTTCATAAAAACCAAAAGGAGAATTATCAGAGGGAAAGTTGGGAGAAGAACCAGCCATTATGAAAATTAAAATTTAAGAACAACGGATTACCTCAATTGCTTTAACAAATAATTTAGAAAGTCAATTTTTGGTGCCGATTTTCTTTTGAGTGCAATTGAAATACTTGATGAAGAACTTGAAACTTGGATTTGCAAACTTAAAGCTTGGAAGTTGCACTTAGAAGTCAAGAGAGAATTAGATTGAGAGATGATTGAGTTTGGTGTGAAAATTTTAGTTTGAATTTAGGGGTATTTATAATTTTTTAAAATATTTTTATTCCAAAAATGCCCTCATAAACTAGCAGTTTATAGTTGTTGTAAAGGGTAAAATTGTCATTTACACCAAAAAGACTAAAATACCCTTAAAAATAGCCGTTAGATAGTTGTTGGGATGGGTAAAGATGTCTTTCCATCAAAGCAAAAACGAAAAAATAAATTCAAAATTTTAAATTTTTAATACTCATAATCATAAAAGAAACAATAAAAATTAGACTATTATGGGTCGGCACGTGCCCGAGCCGTCACAGGGTCGGACCGCCCACGCCACAGTAACCCCTCGGCTCGGATCGGCCCAGCGGGGTTCCAGGGTCGCGCTCGACCCGTGCACATTCATCGTAGCATCGCTGCTCGGCCGAGCACGACCCAACTCGAGTCAGAGCCATGCCGCGTCTGCCCCAAGACGACCTCCATTTGACACCACTAGATACTGATGAGAAACATGATCAGTGTGATATTTATTCGGCCAATAATATTAATGCTTGAACTGCAAGGACATTTTGGCAATAGAATTGAATAGCTTCCAATGATAATAATTTTTTGAAATTAATTTTCACTAGCACTTTGCACATAGTCATCTTAGTACTTACATTGGAAGAAGTTGCGAAAGCTTCACAGATAATTCTCTAATTAGCACTCTCTACATTGAGTCTACAATATAAGAATTTAAATAGGATATATTTTCCTTTAATGCTTAAGTGGGAAAAATTTAGTTTGTTTACAAATTTCAATCATGTATTTTTTTTAATACAACTTTTCATATCTCTTTCATAGATAATGTAATATAACTGGTTGATATATATTTTTAAAACATATATTTTTTTTAATAGAACTTTTATAATTCTTTTTATAGAAGTTAAGATAATGTAATATAATGTAATGGTTATAGAGATAAGAATTTAAACAAGATATATTTTTCTTCAATACTTAAGTGGAAAAAAATTAGTTTGTTGACAAATTTAAATTATGTATTTGTTTAATACAACTTTCCATATCTCTTTCATAGATAATATAATATTTTTTTTAACCAGTTCATATATATATATATATATATATATATATATATATATATATATATATATATATATATATATATATTTTAAATAGAACTTCTATAATTTTTTTATAGAAGTTAAGATAATCTAATATAATCTAATGCTTATAGAAATAATAATTTAAACAAGATATATTTTCAAGTAATTATTTTCTTTAAAAAATATAAACAAATAAGGTGAATTGAATGAATTTAATTATTATTTTTTTAATAAAATGGATACATTAGATTGTTAATTATAATTGGTGGAGGAATTCAAACTCCCTACTCTCCTATCTTATATAAATGATGATTGTTAAGATATTATTTGTAGTTTTTATTTTCTTATTATCAAAATGTCTATATATGTCTACTATAGAATTTTAATTTGTTTATGTTACTCATCTCTCAATTTATATGGTAAGATTTCTCTATGACAAGTAATGTAGAAATCTTATGGGTGTCATTATATTTAGAAATGTAGAGTATATGAAAGCATAAACAATAATTGATAAAAGAAAAAGTGTTGCGACGTGGACTTATAACACCTTATAGGGGGAGTGATATCACTTGAAAGAGTACTCATGGAATCCACCTCGAAATGCACTTCGACACGCATCTTTGCACAACGCTATTGAACGAGCATTTGGTGTTGTTAAGAAGCGTTTCCCTATAATTGGGAGTTTTACAGAGCCTCATTATGGTTTGGAAACACAAAAGAAGATTATTTTTGCATGTTGTATCTTACACAATTATTTAATGTGTGCAGATCCTGATGATGATATACTTGTACAAGTTGATGTGGCTTAATTATAATCAATAATTTCCGTTATATAAGTGTTTTCATGTTGTCTTCATATATGTTTTGTTATATTAACTAGTGGATACTTATTTGTATCGTTTTGAATTTAATGTATGGCTTGTATGGATTCTTTTGTTATAGTATTAATTGCAATGCAAACTTAATAGTATTAATTGCAACGTGAATTTAATGTGTGGTCATTTATGTATGTACATATATGCTCTTAATGGAGGCGTATATATGAAGATACTAATTTTGTTTTTTGTTGTTGTAGTTTGAGATATGCCAAGGAGAAAAACAAATACAAATGCTCATGATGGAAATGCCATGTGTGTTTGGAACTTTAGTATGGATGATGCTTTAATTGATGCATACTTGCATCAACAAACAATGGGCAATAGAGTTGGCGGCACCTTCACAACACATGCATTAGATAACATCGTCAATGAGTTAAAGGAAAAATTTCCAGAGAAGACAATAGATAAGGAGAAGGCTCAAAACCGAATGAAAAACATTAAAAGAGCATTTACTAGATGCTATGATATTTTCAAAAATGGGATGAGTGGATTTGCTTGGAATTCAACAAAGGAAATGTGGGATGCTGAACCGGAAGTATGGCAACACTTAATTGAGGTAATTTTTTTCCTTTGTTTAACAAATAGAAGTGCAAGTTAATGTTTATATTATTAGATAAAATATTTTTACCATTTCCTCATGTGCAGGCCAAACCAGAAGCAACAGAGTGGATGAATAAGAGTATTAGAAACTATGAGAAGTTGGTTCAGCTTTATGGACAAGATAGAACGACGGGGCAACATGCTGAGACTACATCTGAAATGAGGCAACGACGACGTCAAAATTCAATGAATTTATCTGGTGGTTCTTGTTCAAGTGCAATTGATGACATTGATTTTATGGTTTCCCAAAACACAGCAAACCTAGAGAATTTGGGGGACAATGAAAACATAGAAATTCATGATGATGAGCTTGGAAATGAAGCATCCCCCGAAGTTCCAAGTTCTTCTAGGTCGAAGAAGGATAGAAGATCTTATAATCATGATGAAGATGGCAAGTTTTCTACGGCGGTGGAAACGATGTCTAATGCATTTGTTCAATCAATGACGGTAATAGTTGAGGTATCAAAGAATGTGTTGAATGTGACCAACAATATTTTGAACACATTTGGTCAAAACACAAATTCAATTAAAGCGTCTGATGTATGGGCCATGCTTGTGAATTTAGGGTTCTCACAACCTTTTCTGAACAAAGCTTACTTATTCCTCATCAATGATCCCAAGATGTTGGAAGGTATAATGGGATGTCCAAATGAACATCGCAAATCTTTATTGTTGACTTCAATGGGTTATGATCGAGAACCACATGAATGAAAAAAAACAAAATGTAAACATTTATCGTTGTCGAAAATTTTCCTTTTGCATACTTGTGAATATTAGACATTGTACTAATTATTATCTTCTTATCTGTTATAGGCTTAAACAAGTGCAAAGGAGTAGACAATCTTGAATTTGACAATATTTTTGTTAATGTCTACAAGTGTGTTTTTTGGCCAATGTTGTAATGGCAAAACCAAGGGGTATTTTTATTTATTGTAATGGCAAAACAAAAAATAATAATAATAAATAAATAAATAATGACAAAAAAATAGAGAGTTGTATAAATTGGGAAATATTATGTAATCTATTAATAATATTGTTTAATCTCTTTCTCAATTAGTCTAACTATAATTTAAAAAATTAATAAAATAATAATAAATAAATAAATAATGATTAAAAAAATAGAGTTATATAAATTGGGAAATATTACTTAATCTACTAATGATATTGTTTAATCTCTTCCTCACTTAGTCTAACTATAATTTAAAAAATTAATAAAATAATAATAATAATAAATAAACAAATAATGATTAAAAAAAATAGAGTTATTGGAAAATATTACTTAATCTATTAATGATATTGTTCAATCTCAATTTATCTAACTATAATTGTAAATAATAATAATAATAAGTGTTTAAATGATAAATTGAGGGAAATTGAGAAATATTTTGAATTTATTATATTGTTTGAATTTTGAACTGATCAAACCCAAACAACAAGGATTTCAAAACCTCAATTACCTTACCTTCCAAGATGCTCACACTCTTCCTTTACTTACCTATTTTAAATCAAAACCCCATCCAAATAATAAAAGATTCGTGTTGATTTTGTTTCTCAAAAACTGATCAATATATATTAGTATCATGATTGGATTTTAAAATCTACCAGTTTTATAAAAAGTTAATACTGGTATTTTCTTCCTTTTAAAGATGGGTTAGCTCTAAAGTTTAAGTGAAGTTTTTTAATTTCTATTTTTATTTCTATATTCATACAAATAAATTGTATCCCCTTATATCTTAAATTTAAAGCAACCATGATCATATATAAACTACAAGTTTAAGATTTATATATAATTATAATAATGGTTTATATATATATATATATATGTATATATATATATATATGTATATATATATATATATATGAGGATTTCTTATCAAATGTTAATATAATATACATAGTTTGACCTATGATTTGCCCGTTGAATCCTATTTGTGTACTTGATTTCTTAATAAAATCTTTTGAGGGACATGATATTTAGTAGTTGAAAGAACGATTTTGTCATCTTTGGAATATAATATTATGCTATTATATAATTTCAATTTGTTTATGTTACTCATCTCTCAATTTATATGATAAGATTTCTCTATGACAAGTAATATAGAAATCTTCTGGGTGGCATTATATTTAGAAGTGTAGAGCATATGAAAGCATAAACAATAATTGATAAGAGAAAAGGTGTTTCCATTTAATTGTTATTAAGAAATCTCCAATATCTCTCTCTCACTTTGTCTATTGCTAGTTGTGCCTAGCTTCTCTAGGGATCGCCATTTACATATCTTGTGATGACATATTAATGTGTTGGTTTGTGTGTGTGTGTGTGTGTGTGTGTGTGTTTGTGTGTGGGCTGGCTTACATGAGAGTATGATTAAGCCACAATTGTTTAAAATCGTACATTTATGTAAATTCATTCACTTTTACAACCTGTAAAGTAGATTTTGTGTAATTTATCTTTGACTTTTCACACCTTTTTATGTATTTTGTTTTGTCTTAAGTTTGGTGTATTGAAGCTATTTCCCATTAAAGAAATGGGGTAAGTTTTACACTTTCTATTTTTTATTTCATTATGGTAATAAATAAAATTGTTCACAATGGATGAATGTTTTTGGTATATGTCCATGGTAGGACTAGTTATTATAGAGCCAATAACATGAGAGCTGAATAATTCCTAAAGATGTTAGAACTAGATAAAGCTCTACCCACCTGTTTTTTAATGATACACTTCCATTGTTGATTACTTTTGTTAATGATAATTTATCTATTATAGTTTTTTTTTTAAAACTGGTTTTGGTTTATTTGAATATCAATAGAATGTGGTTGATATGATAATAGATTTACTTTTTATTTTTAACACCTGCACAAAATGCCCACTCTAGCCCATATAGTTAATTTATTTAATTAAATAATTAAAATAATTTTTTTGGAGTCTTTGGCTATTAGTTTTTTTAAGAGGCAAGTTATTTGCATTTATAAAAATTCAAACTCAAAATCATTTATTTAAGTGACCTAAGTCTTTATAACTTGAATTAACCTATACTAAAAAATTTTAGCAATCCTTTTAATAAAACTAAAAAAAACCCAAAATTTTAATTTAATTTAATTTAATTTAATTTTTGAACTTGTCTAATTTATTAATTTATTACTAAATAATTGCATTACACAAAATTCACTTATTGATTAACCAAATTTTTAAAATGAATACATAAAATTAAAGAACTAAATTAATAATTGCCTTAGCATCAGGACCATAATAAATATTTGGGATATAATTTTAGCATTAATAATAAAACTCACTTTATAATATACAAAAATAAATAAATATTATTATTATTATTATTATTATTATTATTATTATTATTATTATTATCTTTTAAGAAGAGCTAATAAACCCTACAAAGGCCTACTCATCCGCCATTGCAGCTGCTCATGCTGGAAGCCGCCAAGCGGCTCATCGCATCACCCTCCCTCCTTGTTGTTCCCTTCGTTCCTCGCCAGATTATGCTCGAGAAGCACTACAAGGAGAGCCAAACTATGGAGAAGAAGACCATCAAGAAGGCTGAGAAGGAGAAGAAGGAGAAGAAGCACAAGAGGAAGGAGGAGGTGAAGCTTACCCTTTTGAACGCCATCGCTTCTTACCTGGAGAGAAACGGCTTCTCAAAGACCCTTTCCGCTCTCCAATCCGAGGCCCAACTCGAGGTAACGCTCACACCCGTGTCCTTCATTGAAACTTGGGTTGATTAGGGTTTTTGGGGTGTTTAGCTAACCCTAGTCAGCTTGCAATGCTTCTATTTAGAGAGAGAGAAAAAAAATTCTAATCTTTCTGTGATAAGGTGCTTCTTGAAGCATCCAATTTGAATTTTTTTTTCCCAATTAGAAAGATTGATGCTTGTTCCACACTGAACCATTGATCATGTAGAACAGGGTGTCAATGTTCATTTCTATCTGTAATGATGAGCCCACCCATGAAACTCCCTTATTGTGTACTTATTTTGAGCCTTTTATAGTAATCTGCTGATATTGGATTTGTACTAATAGAAAATGATCTGAAATCTTAAGAATATAAAAATAAATATCAGTTCATTTGGATTTAATTGAGAATCAAAAGATTTGCTTAACTTGTTCTAAAATATTTTGCTGACATCTCATTGCCTTAATTTGAAGGGCTTTTTCATCAAGTGGATTTACTACTGTTTGATTTTGTCTTTCCTCCTATAATATGAATGGTGTTCAAATGGCGCAAGCAGTGTAACTCTATTAATTGGCATTACTTGCTTTTTGAGAAAATGGCAGTAGTGAATTTGACACAAATAATGAACTTACCTTTTGTCTTCTTTTGTTGAAAAGGAGCGTAAAAATTGAATCTTTTGATGGAGTGGAGGTACCTTGTTATTTGCAGGAACTGCATGGCACTTGCTTGCTAGCTTTGTAGCATATTGGAGAATTTCTATTTATAGTCCCTACTTTTATCCAAATTTTTCCTCAATTGGAAAAGTATGGTGCTATGCTTTATGAATAAACAAAAGAAATTATTTGTGGTTACCTATATGAATTAAGTTACAATTGCAATGCTGAGAACAGTTGGCAAGTACAGCATGCCATTGTACTAAGATTTAGTTTTTGATAGGTCAAGCATATGAAGTGGAAAACAGAAGCTATGATCTGTTCAAAATTGAGATCTGTTGGTATGTGTGGAGCTGCTTCAAGCTCTCTTGCTTACAATTTCAGGACTGCAGTGATTTGAGTGCCTTTTGACTTAGTTCCATGAAAATATCTTCAAAGTCTTGCAAGATGATGTTCTGAAAATCATCTTGCTGGGGATACATGCTTTTCAATTTATTAGATTGTCATATTCTTGGGTTTTAAAAATTTTGGATGTAAACATACAATTGGGTATGTTGTAGTGAGATAAGGTATTTTATTGCTTTCAGACCTTCTGCAGACCTTTATTTTCTTCTTAGGTTTGTGTGACCCAGGAGGAACATTGTGTGAATGGATTTGTCTATTTAATATGTACTTGTGTTCATGTGGTTATTATGTAAAAGCATTCTTTCATTCAGAACAGCAAAATAGTGTAAAAAGAAAATTGGATCCATAAATTAGCCTCTAACCAAAGCTTTATATTCTCTTGCAGATTGATGGTTGTAAGGCTTCTACTTTGAAACTGGAAGAAGTGATTTTGAATATTTTGGAGTCAAGGTGCATTATATGATTTGTAATGCATTGCATATAATATTGATCACAAATTACGTTAGATTTCATCCCTGATAGAGCAGTTAACAATTGTAATGAAACATCATTAGTATCTGTATCCATGGTGCTATTAGGTCTTTAGAACTTGGAAAAGAAACATCAATGTCTATCTTCAATAGCACGAACCTTTTTGCATTCAGGGAGTTGTAGATCGCATGAATCCCTTCCCATTGATAATGATTTGTTTTATAATCCAGAAAACAAGATGTAAGGACCACAGTTAATGACCTCTGGGGTTCTTAGTACTTCTATCCCTTTGTCATGAAATATTTGTCCTGTTATGTTTATTCCTTTGTATCTGCCACAGCAGTTCTTTTCCAGTTGTTTCAGTCAAGGGAGAAATGGACTTTGATATTGTTAGGATTGATAAAGCATATTTGAATACTCTACTTATGATTTGAATTTTGCTTCTCTGAAAAATTATGCAGTGATGGCCTGGAAAAATTTGGCATTGAGTGGTGCAGAGACCAAGGTACGCCCTTAAGTCTATTACTTATAGTGTCTGTTCCATCCTGACATATTATGACTAGGAAAACAGCTCAGTGATGGGAAGGAATGTCTTTTTTACTTCCTTTCTCTTGTTTCTGCTTCCTGCTATCCTTAGTACCAGCTCTGGCTCCTGAACCAAATATCATGAAACTTGACAGGTATGAATGAAAATGGGATTATTAAAAGGGATGAAGAAGAGACTGCACTTGATGCCTCTCATCATATCAATGAGAAAAAAAGAAAGAAGGGTAGCAGAGTGGTAGATGAAAAAGTAGAAGATAATGAATCTGGCAAAGGTGTTGACACAGAGGGCAAGATATCAGAAGAACCATTAAATGGGTTACAGGTAAAGTCCAAGGGAAAGAAATCAAAATCGTTTACTCCTGAAGATGCCTGTGCTGAGATCCACAAAAAGCAACAAAAAGCAAAGGACTTGGAAGTTAAAACAGACTCAAAGAAATCAAACTCTGATCAGGAAAAATCAAAAAACAAAACTTCCGTGGAGGATGCCCTTGTGGAAATCAAAGATGAGAAAAAAAGAAAGTTGGTTTCTGACTCTGCTGGTGAAACTAATCAGAAAATTCCAATAGAAACTGGCTGTGGGAGAGCTAATGACGGTGACCATGAAAGTCAGTTGCCACAGTCTAATGTAGCTGATAAGGAGAAGAAAAAGAAAAAGCACAAAGTGATTGATAATCATGAGAAGAATTCTGACAGCAGTGACCCTGGAATAATCCAGAATGTGATTAAAGAGAAAATCAAGGGCTCAAAGTCTGTTACAAAGAATTCTGATACTTTGTCAGTGGATTCTGATGTAAACTATGAAGGTGAAAAGAAAGGGAAAAGAAAAGAAAACCTTGATTTAGTTGCTGAGCGGATTAAAGGAAACATTGATTCTGTAGCTAAACATGCATTTACTGAGAATCCATCAGAGAAGTTAGACTCTAAAAGGAAGGATAAGAAGAAAAAGAAAGAGAAGACATCTTCTGGAGATCATCATGCTATGACCTCTGATCAGTTAAATGGAGGAACATTTAATGACAGTAAAAAAGAAAATGGTACTGATCATGAAGTTCAAGTTGATTTGAGGAAATCTGAGCCTAGAATGCAAACTGATAATATTGATAGCAAAGTTTCCAAGAAGAGAAAAAGATCATCATCTGAGGGGACTGAATTGGCGATTGATAATGCTGAAACTGTTGAGTCCAAGCAAAGCAGATCTCTTGGTGGCAAAGATGATAAAGAAATAGGTATACCTCAAAAGGCCAACGTATCTCTCGCAGAAAATGGCTGCAACATCCTTAGCAAAAGGCAGAAAACAGACGAAAATAAGCACAATTTAGCAGATTCATCTTCTAAAGAGATTTTTAGTAGTTCTCTGAATAAATATGGCACTGTTGCTCAAGATTCAGAGAACAAAATAGGAAATGAGTTAGTGGATGCAGTTCTTGTGAAGAATGTAAAGGAAGGTAGTATCTCAGCAAAGTCAATGAAGATAGAAAGCCATTCCGTTGAGGTATGTAGATTTTTTGCAGTTTTATTACTTTAGATTGCTTGTCTCAATTATCTTTCTACATCCTGTTCTGCAAAGCCACTTGGATTGCAATTAAAGGAGTACGATGATTATCCTCATGTAGAGTATACTTTCTGCTGATTATAGCTTCTAGGTATCTGCAATGATGCTATGACGATAATTTATTTGGTGTAATAAAGCACAAACAGCCGTTAACAGTTGTAGAATGACTCTCTATCTTTAAGCAATTCGTTCTGAATGTCTAAAGAATCCTTCTTAATCTTATAAAATAGGTAATTTCTCTATCATCAGACTTTGGCCTGCATATGTTATTGGTAATTGTCTTTTCATATTTCTTATATATTTAATAAGCTGTGGGTAGTTCTAAAAACACAGAATGGCCACTTGACTAGGTGCCAAGTTGTGCACTTCCGCATTTTTGCCACTGTGGAGTAGGTCTTTCAAAGTTGGATTGTTTATAATTTTGAATTCTCTTAAGCACAGAAAATTAGATTTTGTTGTAATATCTGTCTGAAGTTTGAATGCTTGGTAGATTTTTGTTCTGGTTGCATTCCTTTGCCCAAATGAGTCATTTAATAGCCAAGGATTAAAAAACATTCCATTGAGAAATTCCAGTTTAACATTAAGATGCAAAGCTTGTGGCTTGTGGCAGCAGCAACATGGTTTAGTTGTACTCTATAATCATTTATAATCCATTTTGAGAATTTGTATGCTCAGATCTCCTTCAATTTTGGTGTCTTTACTTTCAGAACACAAATTCTAAGTATAGCTTGCCTCTAGCTAAATGAGAAGTGAATTCCTTGGAATGTGAATTAACAAATCCAAAAGTCTCTCTCAATTTGTTAAAATTGACATACAGTAGCTTTCTCTTTCTATTTTTGTAGCCAAAAACAGCTTTTCAAAGAGTAAAGATTGATGAGGTGAAGTTTGCTGATGAAAGACTTCAAGATAATTCTTACTGGGCTAAGGTACTCTCTAGTTTTTTAACTAATGTGTTTCTGTATGTAACCATTATATAGCCCTAATTTTCTGACTCTTTCTCTCTTTTGGTGCCAATCTGGCAGGGTGGTGCAGACATTGGGTATGGTGCAAAGGCACAAGAAGTCCTTGGGCAAGTTAAGGGGAGGTACTTCCATATCGTTATTCAATTCCATAATCTAGATATCTTGCATGTTCGTTGGACCTCCAAAAGATTTTATTATCAATATGCTATATGAGGAAATTATCTTTTTACATGTGATTTTCAGTCCCTTATTATTTTGAAACCTTGCAATTTTTTCTTGGACTCCCTAAAGTTGTGCCATGCCTGATAGCTATAATATATTCTTTTTTAACTTGTAATTTAATGTGGATGTTGAAGATTGGCTAATTTATTTGCTTCATTGATTTAAGAATGAATGGTACAGTGGACATCTTCACCAGTCTGTCACCTTGAAATTCTGAATTCCTTAATAGGATCTTTGCTTCCTGATAATAAAATACGACTGGAACCGATGTGTAATAGCTATTGATTCCTAGAATGGATGCAGGCTTTCATTTTGGTTCTCTGACCCCATTGAAGAATGTTTTCAATTATGAGAAAGCAAATAAAGTTTTTTTTTTTTTTTTTATAACTTGTTATTTTATTATTCACAGGGATTTCAGGCATGAAAAGACCAAGAAAAAACGTGGGACTTATCGCGGAGGGCTGATTGACCTACAATCACATTCAGTCAAGTTCAATTACTCTGATGATGAATGAGTAACATCTGCAAAACAAGCAGATTGATTTTTGTCTGGTGAATTGCATAATTTTTTCTTAAATCGGAAACTCTTGATTTCCCTTGGCAATTTTTACATGATTGATATGATGCCTATATTTTTAATTATGTATTTGTGAAATCTTTGTTGTCCTATGTAAACCTGTACTTTATAAATTATGTTCGAAATCGATTTTCCAACTTTTCCAAAACCTTCTTCTCATAACTTGTGATTCTTTAAAGTTATTGTGCTTTATCATACATGCATTATGTTATCTCTATGTTAATTTTCACAAATGTGTAAATTCAATCTGATACTGACATATGTAATCTCTTTTGCCAAAGTACCCTGTTGTACTTGAATTGCAGCAATTTGATGAAGTCTGCAAATAAATTTTGTCATCTCTATGTTCAATTTCATAGATTGTAAATTCAAACTGCAAGTGACATCAGAAACTATTCTTTTGCCAAATTACTTGAGCCTTAATGAGCTGCAGCAATTTGATGAATTCTGCAGATGAATTCATTTTGTTTTCATGATTGTTCATTCATCCTGATCATCTACTAGTGAAATCACTGTTGCTAAACTGATAAGAAATTTGATGAATTCTGATCTGATTGTTGAATTGCATGTCTTATTAGTTTGTGAACTGCAAATTTAATTATTTGAAATGAAATTGACTGAATTTTGTCACAAAAAGAATCTTGGCTGCTGGATAATGTTCTTGAATTTAATTTGTTCATTAAATTTGTACATTGGGGGAAGAGGAGCGGGGCGAACCCACTAGAGACCCCAGGGACGTGCACAAGCCTCGGTAGAATAAGTGGGGACGAGACCGCGCTCACATGAGCGCTGAAACCACTCATACACAATCACTATTTACATCTCCCAGAAATATGCCCTCGGCCGAGAATCGAACTCTCACCACTCGGTGAGAGCTCTATCGGTGACCCGTGTACCAATAGACTCGCAGGTCGTTGGTCATTAAATTTGTACATTAAGGGATCCTCTGAAGTTACAGATTTGAATTACTAGTTTTAAAGAAGAAATTATTATTATTTTTTTTAATTAAAAACACGGATATATTATTTGAAATCAAAGCTTTTTAATTTTTTTTTTAAAAAGATATGAATAAGTATTCAGAAGTTTAGCATTTTCTTATGTATTATGTAATGTATGTCTTGTAAAATGGTTATATATATATATATATATATATATATATATATATATATATATATATATATATATGACTATACGTCAATTGCGAGTGCCCGTATGTTGGGAAAAGTGATTGAGAGACAAACACAATTTGGTATAGCAACAGACACTATTCATGGGCACTACTGTTTACAAACGTCCACGGGAAAAGTTAGAAATAGAGAGATACAGACACAACTGGATCTAGCAACAGCAGTCAAACCATGTACTAGCAACAACAACGGGTGGTGGGGTATCTATATATGTGCACTGTTGGAATGGGGAGATGATTTGAAATTCAACATCTGAAACACAAACACCTGAAAAATTGGATTCTATGGACGTTTATAGAAAACGTGGCATCTATACATATATACTTATTTACCTATATTGTTATTCGATTTAAACTAACAAATGTTGATGGAATAGGAAATTCATAATTTAACTAAAGGATCTTTGGTTCAGTAGCACTGACCCATTACAAAAGACATGATTTGTGGGATCTCATTATCCGAGTTCAAAACATGCTAGACTCAGTGGTGTTAAGGGTCCTAACTGTTAGTGTGGACTTGCAACTCAGTCCTAGTGTGAGCTGGGTTATAGCCTAACTGAGTGAAGGAGCATAGGTATACAGTACTCACACCCCTTAAAATATATATATATATATATATAATTTGTTGAAACTGTTTACATAAATTAATTATGAAAATGTGATAAACATGTAGTTACTTGAAAAGGTCAGATCAAAATAGATCTGAAATATTACTAACTACTAAATCTTTTTCGAAAAAAAAGTAAATTAATTATACTGATAGATAATTAATTAATATTAATAGTAAACTAAAATAATCATAGATGAGCTCTTTTTAATTTGAGAGTGGCATTACCTGATTAATATTTTTTAAAAAACTTTTAAAAATTTAGAAAAATATACTACATCGAGACTAAAACAATTTGGGTAGCTTTTGGGCCGTATCACCATCATCTTCAGCTTTAATTCACATATAAGTTAAAAAAAAAAAAAAAGTAATAAAGTAATTATATATTTGAATTGTATATCAAATTTAGTGCTAGAAATAATAATGGCTTTTTTGCACTAAATTTTATTAATAGTTATTGTAATTTCGCTATTATAACTTGTTTTTACTAATTTTAATTGATATTAAATCTAAGTAGTTGGTCATTCTTGACATAAATTTTTTTTTCCTTAACATAATTAAATTAAAATTCCAAAAATAAATAAATAAATATTGTCTGAATTTATTTTGAACAACCGTCCCTCCTATGACTTTGAATTCAAAAAAGGTTTGTTAGCTCACTTTGACCAATGACATCAAAATAATATTCACTTTTTAAATTTAAAAAAATACACATAATAAAGTTCTACATCTTTTTGGAACTCTAAAAACCAACCCAATAAATTAAATAAAATTTAATTTAATTCAATTAAATAAAATAAGAGAAAATGAGAAAGAATGTGAGGAATGGTGGTGGCCTTACCTAACATTCATTGCTTTTTATTCAATTTGCATTCAAAAACATGCATTTTTGGTCAAATGAAGAAGAATGAAAAACATGAATTTTGTCCCCAAAATCACGCAAAGCAATTTGGACACAAAGATGTGTTTTGATTTGCCATGTGAATCCTTTGACTATTTTTTTTTTATTTTTCTAAAATAAATAAATAAATAAATAAATAATTGAGTATCGCCGACCATGCTAAATTAATCGGCAGCTAAACCAGTGTAATTAAAGGCTCATTAATGAGTTTGGGCCATACCTTAATCCTATTTTATTTTATTTTATTTTATTTGGTTTCTTTTTTTATTATAATTTATTATTTTGGGGCTATTTAGATTTGTTCATGTCATTTGTGTCTTTTACTAATTTTTTTTTAAAAAAAAAACTTATAATATATATACTTCTTATAATAAGATAAATATTTTTGTATATAAAAGCATGCAGTTTTTTTTTTTTAATGATATAACCCCTCTAGTTTTTTTAATAATCAAAATAATCTCATGTTAACATCGATTTCAAAACATCACATCAAGTCATATCGTGACCTAAGTAATAACTATATATTTTAAAAATACTAAGGGTCCGTTTAGTTTACGGTAACGTAGAAAGATTACCACGTGTTACGTATTAATCTGAAAATATTACCGCGTTTGGCATTGCACTGGTGGTAATCTAGATGGTAATATCACATTGTCAACTTATAAATATTACCAAAAAAGTTGGTAATTCTATTACCACCAAATTTAGTGTCTACCTTGGGTTACCGTGATAATCTTAGTTATAACTTTTTTTATATTTTAGCCAATTGATTACCATGACAACCAAATACGGTAATGAATTATTTCCGATAATATGAGTTCCCAACCAAACATGGTTACATCAAATTACCACAATATTCTCAACCTATATACATTCACTCATATTATCATGGTAATCTTGTTATGTAGTAATATATCATTACCACGAATCAAATAGCCTCTAAGATATTGATTTTTTTCGTGGACACTCTTCTCTTTCAAAAAATCACAAAAAAAATTTTTTTTTTGTCTTTTTAAACATTTTCTAAGTTATTATTTTTTAAAAGTTATATAAATGTTTTCAACGCATTTATTTTTTAGGAATATGTTATTATTATTATTATTATTATTATTATTATTATTATTATGACCAACTTGTTTGTAGTTTAAACAATAATAATTACATGCAAGTGTAAATAAAAAATATATCCATCAATTTTTTTACATTACACATTTTTACCTCGTGTTGGACAACTAGTTCTATAATGTCTAAATTGTTTACATAAAAAGTATAAAATTATGCATAATAGAATCAGGGTTTCTATCCATGTGTATACGTCTATGTCTAATCTTTGGTTAGTATACTATCCATCGTTCTATAGATGAAATCATCTTAGTGTAGGCACAGATTGGTAAAACTGTGAACTTAGTACTAGATGAAAAAATATACAAATGTTCAAAATTATTATTATTGTTAAAAAAAGGGCTTAAGAATGAAGAAGATGTATTATTATTTTAAAATTATAACAACAATGACATTTTTTCGAAAGAGATGCGGTTGAAAAAAATATAACTTTAAAAAAAAATCATAATGACTTAAAAAAAATTAAAAAAATATTATCTTAGTATTTTTAAAAGGTCTATTCATTTGTTAGGTGATGACTTGATGTGATTTTTAAAATTTATTTTACATAGAATTATTTTGATAATTAAAAAAAATAGGTTTATATAGGGGGAAAATATAATTTCTTTTAACTTAAAAACTATAGGATAGTTTAATTTTTCTTATGAAAAAGTTCTACAATTATTATTATTTTAATTTTTGTACACTTGTACAAACGTCACCATTTATCCTAGAAATGTTTATTTTATAAAATAAATATTTTTGGACTGAAAAAATTCCAGATGAATATTTTATTTGTTACCAAATCATGTATCTTTACCAATTAATCAATTTCTTGACAATGGAGTTGATCTTAAAGAAACATCAAGTTTAATCTAAATATGATAAAATTGGGTTAATACTTAATAGTCAAGATCATGATGGTGTTTTATTTCCGGTCATGCAAATATATTCAAATATAGAATTTTTGTAGCATAATTTTCTAGATTCATCTAAACCTTTTGTTACCAATTTGTCTACGTAATGTTTAAAAATATCTATTTTAAATTTCTGGTATTTAATTATATTAAGATGCCTAAAAGATTGATAACTACATGAATTGCATGAGTAATATATAATTGAAATATATATATAGTAAGATAAACAAGCTCACCAACCTTCTCTACGGAGGGGTTAAATAAAATCACCGTCATTTGGTCCAATCTTCTAACGGAGCTCCATTGGATGTATCAACATTCTAAGTATCAGATTAATAAGCACAAATAATTAAATAAGTAATGTACTTCAATGATGATGAGAGAGATCTACTTTTGAGAACATAATCTCATGATCAAGAAAATAAAATAGAGGATTAAGATCTTCATCTCAAACTATTGATGCAAATGTGTCTTCACTTATTATATAGTACTAGAATTATCACCACTAATCACCAATTTGTTAATGAGTGAATATACAATAATCGCGATAATTTTGTAAGCCTTATTTGTAAATCGATCACCTATTGGTTAAATATCTTGAGTAAATATCGTACTATGGTCATTTTTTATTTTGAATATCAAACTCCAATTTATATTATTTTGGTCGCTTAACTTTAATTTATGTTTATCAGGAGGGTACCAAGAGAATTTCATGGAGAATTTAATGACATGTATGATGAATTTGTCAAGATACCCAAATATGGTATACCATCTGCATATGCGGATGTGGCATGTTATCAAAGAGAGCCACGGGCTACTTTTATTGACACTACACATATCATGTCGGCCTAATGAACTAGTCAATAAGAATAACCATGTAACTCTTTTTAATGATGTGACATATTCACGCATGTAGAAAACGCATGAACTAGTGTTGATGTACCAAATTTGATATATATGTCATCAAATTCTCCAAAGAATCCCTTTGATTCTCTTTCGATGAACACAAATTAAAGCTGTACAAATTAAAGCCGTGTAACTAAAATAATATAAATTGAAGTTCGATGCTTAAAATGTAAATTAACTATAGTATAATACACACATGAAAAATTTACCGAAACTACTTACATCAGGCCAAAGAAGCTTGTTTTAGGCTTCAATAGTATCAAGAGTCACAACCAGAGGAGACGATGAGAGGAAAGAAGATGGAAATATATTAAATAAATACAATGCTTATAATAGTTCTCCACACTTAAACAAATATTAAGAAAATATTTAATATTATGTTTATACACAAGGAAATGTTTGTTTAAATTTATAAAATGATGGAATTCTAGGAAGGATTGGTTGTCTGCAGAAGGGTTTGGAATTTGAATTTACACGGAAATAGATTCTTATGATCTTAGATTATTATTGATTACGCATTAAAATAATTTTTTTTATATCATGGCGAATTAAAATTGTTAATATATATATATATATATATTAAATAAATAGTTTATACTACTTGAAGTTATGAAAATCTCATATACATTGTTTTAAAATAAAACAATGTATATGATTGTAAAAAAAAATGGTAATTTTAAAATAAAAATATTATTGGTCCATAATTACATGATAATCACTTCCAAATTACAAACAACCGACACAGTAACAATATAATAAATATTTTGTTAAGAAATATGACATAAAAAAATCATGTTGTAATTATATATATATATATATATATATATATATATATATATATATATATATATATATATATATATATATATACCAACTGTGATGCTAATTAATATGCCACCTAAGTGAATTGTACTATTAGTGGAAAATGTGTTTAATGAGAAAAGCTTGACATGGATAACAATGAAAAATAAGAACACTTTAATTTGAAGTGTTGCTCTCATTCTTTCTCTTGACTTTGCTTTTGCATTTGTGGATGAAATTTGAGGCAATTTAATGTGGGAATGAATCATCAAATGTAAATTGATTGCATATTAAATGCATGTATGACCAAATTATTTTATAAGGGAAAATAATTAATTACTTGATAAAATATATTCACTATAGTTATCATTTAATGGGACATGTTTGGTTTTATTTTTATTTTAATTTGTTTTCTCTTTGTTGATAAGAACTCAAAATAATGTATGCAAGTGAAAATCTTTTTTTTTTTTTAAGATATATATATATATATATATATATATATATATATATATATATATATATATATATATATATATATATATATATATATATATTCATCCTTAATCCATACCAAATTAGGATAGATCCCAAATCAATCCTTTTTACAAAATTATATTTTTATTTTTCTTCTCTCAGATATCTTTATTTAATGCTTATGAGAAAAATTTTTAGGAGGTCATCGTACAATCATTTTTCATTTGCTCACTAGATTTCATTGTCTTTTAATCATCCCATACTTTTTTTCTTTTCACCCGAAGATCACCCTATAAAAATTCGTCAAAAAGTCGAAACTGCCAACGAATCGATTGAGCTGGCTTGGTTTGGCTAAGTTGGCTTGGTGACGTATCCAAGCCAACTCAGCCAATTCCGGTGGTCAACTCAGCTTTTTTCACCGGATTTTCATGGGTGACCTCCTGGAGAAAAAAAAATCAGTGTAGGATGACTAAAAAGAAACAAATTGAAATTTAGTGAGCAAAATGAAAAATAGTTATAGTACGGTGACCTCCTAAAATTTTTACTCTACTCTTGGCTAGCTTGCATGAGCTTGTTTGGCCAAGCATAAGATTAAACAAACCTCAATGAGGTCAGGGACAAAAATGGGGGAAAATAAAGAAAAAGCAAAATTAATTTTTTTTAAAATATAAAATTTAGATTTTACATATTTGAATATATTAATTTTATAATTATTACAATATTTTCTTAATTAAAGTTAATCTCTCATATTTGTTTTCACAATGCATTTAAACCCATAGTTCTATAAATTTAATATGAAACCACTTAAGTTTAGCTCTTGATAACAAAGTTTATAGGGAATGAAACAAACAAGATAAGTTCTTAAGATAAAACAAAAGCCCATCATTTCTTAAGATAAAACAAAAACCAATCACAATTAACCCACACAACAAGTTAAAAACTTAGGCATCTTTTTTAATCCCCCACTAAATCTAGGGTTTTGAAAATTGGAAACCCAAGAGGATAAGTGAAAGTATGTTGGTGGGTTTTGGGGAGAAGGGAAGAGGTGATGATGATGGGAATGTCTTACTACAAAGAAAAGGGATGTAGGGTTCTGCCGTCCGTGATTAAGATTTTAAATATTATTAGGGTTAGCTTTTCTTTTTTGTTCATGTTAGGGTTTGAAGGCATCTTTTCACTTTCTTTTTCTGCTTTTTGGAGATGGTGATGTCACTGAAAGCGGTATAATATATGATAATTTTACCCAATAAAACTTCATAAGATTGTTTAGTTGCGTGCTTTGTGAATAATAGCAATTGTTATGAATTTAATAAATACTCGATTTATCTAAAATTTAATAGGACCTATTTTTTTAAAAAAAATTAGGGTTGAGACAGATTAGAGATTTAGGGGGGGCAGTTGAGCACCCCATTGGCTCCAACCAAAAAATACTATATATATATATATATATATATATATATATATATATATATATTTTGGAGGGAGTCGGAACTTGGAAGCACCCCCTCTTTGAAGTCTCTTCTCACTCACTCTCTCTCTATATATATATATATATATATATATATATTAATAATTCATTGTATCTTTATTTTTATTTTTCAAAAAATTTTAATTTTTTTTATAAAGTAATACCCATAATTTAAAAAATAGTGTTTGGAACAAAATTAATATTTATTATTTAGATATTTTATAAATTGATTGATATAATATATAAGAATTTTTTTTCAAAAAAATTATTATTTAGCCTTCATTTATTACAAATTAGTTTATATAGAATAAAAATTAGAAAAAAATTAAACTCGTGATTTTTATTAGTTAGGATATTATATATATTTAAAAAATATTTATATAAATATATATTTTTATAATATATTTATGAAAATTATTGTTTAGCCCCTTAATTTTTTATTTTGTCTTTCATAAAAAAATTTATAAATGTATTGTTTTTTTTTTTGCAACAATTGGATCGGCCAAACTACAATAAAAATGTCTTTCAACTAATCTAATTATATTTTTTTTAATTAAAAAAACTTCAAAAAAAAATTTATAATTTTTTATATGAGCATCCCCTTTATTTTCCTTCGGGTTTCGCCACTGTGTTGAGAGATTGACTCCACCTCTATGCATGTTTTATTCATATTTAATAAAATAAATAAATATTTATGTAACTAATATTAGTATTTGAAAATATTTAATTGTTACTCTATGTGAAATATTTTTTTTTAAAATTATTCATTTATCAGGGTGAGATATTGATGGTTCCGATGGGTAGTGTGATTAGAAGAGATACTCAAAAACTCACTAGAAATAAGGAACACACACACACAATCAAGCAAGAGAAAAAAGACACACAAGTTGGTGACCCAGTTCGGCAAAATCTTGCTTACAATCTGAGGGTCAAAGCTCGGAGAAACAATCCACTAAAAGATGTGATAGAATAAAGAGCAAGGTAGTCAAACCCGGACCGGCCCGGCCGGTTCAACCGGAAAAACCAAGAACCGGCCATGTGGCCGGCCCGGGTATACCCATTAAACCGAGTATGAAAAAACCCGGAGTTAACCCAGTCATACGGGCGGTTCAACCGGGTCATAATGTTATAATTTTTTTTACAATATTTAATAATGTATTATTATTTTCTCATTAGAAACCACAAAATCATGTATATTTATTAATATTAATTTTTAATTTAATTACAATATATATATAACATAAATATACCAACAAAATTAACATTTAAAAATAAAATCTATTAATATATTATGTAAATACTTTCTAAAAATTTAATTTATTAAGAAAATAAAACAATAAATGAGTGTAATTTTATTATAAAATATAAAAATAAAATATTCTAGGTAAGTTGTATAATTTATTGATAAGATGTATCATCCATAAAAGGATAAAAATTAGTGAATTAAATTTCTTATCTATTATAACAAAATCAACCAACAAACAAATAAATAAATAAAAAACACCGAGAGAGGTTCGATAATTATATATTAACATATTATATTTGTAAATATTTAAAAAAAATAAAAATAAATGATATAATTATAAAGTATATAAAGTAATTTATCAATTTAAATATCAAAATTAAGTAGTTTTTCATATTGTAATTATGGTTTTAATATTATATTTACTCATTATTAATTATTATAATTATTTTTTATTTTTATTATTGACCTGGTTCAACCCTGGTTTGACCCGGTCGAACCCATTGACCCTTGACCCCTGGCCTTAGACGGGTCAATGCCCGGGCCGGGTCTGACAATCTTGATAAAGAGTACAGCTCTCCCTTTCTCACTTAAAACAAAGAATACCCTCTTAAGATTGACCGATACCCACTCTCCTCAACTATCACCAAAGGGTCTCTCACTTGTGGCTCATCCTAAATCTTCAAGCACGATATTTTATATAGACGCACCGACGTCCACTTGATCATTCCTCTTTTAGAATTCTCCGAGGCTTCCTAACTTGGACATATTCCAAAGTTAGATGTTGCAACACCCAGTTCAACACTGCCCATCTTACTGAACATGACTGAGTTCTAGCCAGTTGCACTCGAATCTGTGACCTTCAACCTTCCTGATTCCTTCAGTCCACCCCGTAGCAGTTGACTCGACCCGAGCTCCTCCTGCCTGCAGCTGCTTTCTTCCTCATGTCATTTTCAGCAGGTCTCCTTTTCTGAGGAATGTGCCTACCAAGGCACATGCAACCATCTCACCAAAGATGGTCACCGAAGATCTCCCGATCTTCATTCCAAACTTGGTCCAAGTTTGGTCTTCCCAAATGATCTTTATTTACTCATGAAAATGTTGTTACTTAACTCGATCTCATCTCATCCAAGTTTAGCCTTCAATATCTTTAAGCATGATCTTCAATCATCCATGCTTGGATCTTAAGTAATCTTCAATCAATCTCCCATAAATGATTAGTCTCCTTGAATAGCTCCGCCCATAATTAGCTCTTGGATCTTCCTTCAAATTGTGTTGTTAAATATGGTCTTAATAATCACCTTGGCTTGTCCTTGCCTATCTTAGTTTGTGGCTTCAAATAGTTTCACACCAAACTAAGCTCCATGCAATCTTTTATTCTTGCTTAACAATAGAACATTCCTCTTACTCTCTTTAAGATAGATCTTTCCTAAAAGAAATTTTATCAAAGATATGATTTATCATTCCGGATCTTACCAAGGACAGATAAACATATCTTAAATAAAACTTACCCTTCTTGAAAAGATCCATTTATCTTGAAGTACTTTCAAAAATTAGTTGATCATCACATGAACCATTGAGATGAAAATCACTAAACATAAACTTAATCATGATCTTTTGACTCTTGTATCTTCTCATGCCATGACACCAACATTAGCCACATCATCATCCTAGTCTCCCCTTCTTTTTGCCAAGTCATCAATGCCACGTTATTTTTCTTTGTCATGTCACCTCTTGGCTTGTCATATAATATCAATCCACATCGTCAGACGTAATAGGTATTATGAGTCTGTTTGATACGCACGATTTCAAGGGACATGACAAGACAACTTCTATTGTTATGTGTTTGATTTGCAAATAGGGCTGAAGTACAGCACAAACTACCCAACCGGTACGGCATAACTTCTTAATTTTTTTTGTACCACCATAACCACGGTACAAAAATTTCAGTGAAGTACATGACAACTAATGACAAAATTGTCCCTATTTAAAATTAAAATTTACACTAATCATTACAAAAAGTGATAACATGATTTATTTTATTTATTTATTTAAATATTTAAAAAATTATTTATTTATTTATCTATTTATTTATCTATCAATTTATTTGCTTTTTAGGATTAAGATATTAATGAAAGTTTGTTTGGTTTGGATTAAATATTTTTAAAATTATATTGATTTTTTAATTTGTTGTTATGTTGTTAGGCATCGTAAAATTTGATAAGATTTTTATAAAATATTATTGTATATTTTTTATTATAAAACAAATATAGAATAGTAAAAAGGTATTATTGTAATTTATTATTTTGTGTTCCGTACTTATGCAAATCAAACATTAATCAGCATAAAAAATTTTGTACTGTTCGATGAAAATCAAACATAGAATAGCACAAGCACTTGTGTTGTACTCTAACGGCTTATACTGTACTATACTGCTTGTACTGTTCTCCTTAACGAATCAAACTGACCCTATGTTTTTATCAAAATAGACCTCTCCAAAGAGTTTCAATAGTTTTTTTTTTTTTACATACATATATATTTGAACTCAAAACTACTGAGTTAAACAATCTGCATCTATTATTTGGACTAACTTTGTTGTTATATTCTTTATCTAATATTTAAAATGTCTTGATCCTACTAACAAATATACCTAATATGGCATACCACATCTCATTATGTTTGACTTTTTTTCTATTTAAAACATTTAACGGTTTTGGGAGGGATTTTAACAGGTGTGGTACTTAACAGATTTTGAAATTTAAATAGAGATTAGGTACGGGTTTGGTTTGGGATAGGTTATAGTTTTAAAATTTTAAACCGGTAGGAATTATTTTTTTCTTAAAGTACACCATTAATTTTGAATAATTTATAGATATTTATATTTAACCATGATAACATAGATTTTGTGGGGTATAATTGTATAAACGAGAAGAGCGATGCTATTTTTACCGATTTACCGAATAAGTTTTTAATAATGTGGATGCCCAACTTGTCATCCACATCTAAGTCATTATTTTTTTATATAAACTTCAAATCTAAGCTTTAAAAAATACTTAAAATTAAAAAAAAAATTATAAAACTATATCTAAAATCATAAACCCAAATACTACAAAATCTATACCCTAAAAATTTAAAATTTTAAAACCTAAATAATAAATACTAAACTCTAAACCCTAAATTTTAAGCCCTAAACCCTAAATCCTATGCCCTAAATCCTAAACAAGTTTGTGATTTCCAGTTTATTGTTTAGGAAGGGATTTTCGGTTTATCATTTTACATGTTTATCTTTTACGATTAAATGTTTAAATTTAGGATTTAGATAATAAAGAGAAATTAAATTTTTTTAAAAAATAAATAAATAAAGAATGACATAGATGCCAATTTAACATCCACATCATTTTGGAAACATATTCGGTACTCAAACGAAAAGAGAAAAAAACCCAAAATATAATTTTATATTAGCTTTATCTTGCTTATGTTTTCTAATAACCCTACCTTAATTATAGGACATATGCATAAATTTTAATATTTTAGGCATATTTTTTTCAAAATTCCAGAATTTTTTTTTGTTATAAATATAGATAAGCCGCGAACCCTCAATCATTATGTTAAATAAATTAAACTTTTAATTTTACTTGGGAGCTAAATAAATTGTCACTTTTCTATTTCAGCAGTAGTCTACATAATCCATTCCTAAAATCTACCTAAATATTTATTCTATTAATTAAATTAAAAATTTACTTTAGCTCACCAGCCCTTACATAAGGTGTTCTTGTTTTCACTTAGAAAACAAATAAAAAAAATTAAATATATTCAAAATTATAAAATAACATAAATTAAATACTATATCTAATTTCAAAAAAAAAGTTTTTACATAAACAAGTACTACAAATGATCAACAACAAGCTTAATGAATCTTTTTATTTTGAAATCAACTAATAATTTTATTATCTATATAATTAAATATATTTTTTTCAATGTTTATTACTAAGCAATCAACTTGGTGATCAATTCTATTAAGTAGATGAGTCTTCATAATTTTATGGCAAAAAAAAAAAAAGATAGGATGTTGGTAGGATATTAAATTTAAAGGTTTATTTTCAAATTAAACACTATAAAATTAAATCATTTTTAAGCTATAAAAAAATTAAATGTTTAGTTTCATATTAGACCCTAGAGAAAAAATATATATATATACACATTTTTTTACATTTACAATACAAAATTTAAAATTTATTTTCATATTTAAAAAAATATACATTATTAAATATATTTACTTGAAAAAGAGCAGGAGTGCTTCCTTCTCTTTTATGTGGCTCCGCCAATGAATTAAGGTATTAACTCTCAGTCTATACATATCTTTGATATGAATCGTTCACATTATAAAATAAAATAAAAAAAAACATGATTTTAATAATTAACTTAAATATGAAGTCTAGACTTTGATCTAATAGATTGTTTTAAATTTTAATCAACTTAAGATAGAAATATATATATATTATTTTATGAATATCAGTGGTCAAAATGAATATTTGAGTATAATTCAGTATATACTTGATAGATCAACAATGAACTTTGGTAAACTATTACTTCAGAGTGCATAAAATAATTTAAAAGTTTTTTAGGGGTACATATGCAAAACAAACCATATTATTATTAGAATTGTGAAATCTGACACACATTGTTGTTTCTGTTGCAAGTCTTATTGGGAAATACGTTTGACTCGTTCAAACAATCAAAGTTTTCAAAGAAAGTGACATACTTTGCTTCTTCTTCTCCTCATTCAATATAATATATATATATATATATTATAATTTTTAATTCAAGTGGTCCTAAATTTCAAATCCAAAAATAGAATGGGATGGAGCTTGTTTTGAACTTTTATGAGTTTATATTTATATTTATATTTATATTTTGCTTCTCAATAATTTACAAAAATATATCAGCAAAGATAGAAAAATATATATAATTTATTAAAATTGAATATCCAAGCTTGTTTGAATAGCAGAATATTCTCATCTAAAGGAGTTATAAAAAAAATACATTTTATTTTTCATTTTTTATTTTTTTCACCCATTAGTTTTGAGGATGAGATCAGTCCGGCAAGAAAGTAGACCTCTCTTAATGAATTTTTTATTTATTTAAAAAGTTAGTCTCCGTTAATTTATTTATTTAAAACAATTATTCTATAAATAAATAAGACAAAAAAAAACCATCAAATAAAACTTATATAAAAAAATAATCAAATCAATTTACTAAATATTTCTCATTGTTTTTGAGAAAAATAAGACAAACAACTAATGACATGATACAAATTTTTTTTTTTTACAAAAAATATTCATTTAACGAAAATTCCAGATAGAATCTCACAATCCAATCCAGATAAAGTGATAGCATAAATGCTTGTTGTGCTTAGGATTGACATATATGCATATCTTTGATAACATGCAGCACTTGTCACCTGTTAAAAAAAAAAAGCCAATAATCATTATATATATATATATATTTAATTAAAAAAATACCATTATTATGCAAGATTTTTCACAATAAACAAAATAAATTACTAATTTTTTTTTATCAAAATATAAAAATATTAATAAAGAAAACAAATGTGTGCGGTGGGAAGGTGATAATGAGTAGCGGTAAGCTCACCGGTTTGTTTCTAAAACCTCGCCCGAAATAATCGCAGAGGAACTGACAACCTTTCCCTCCCGGCGATTTTTTGACGATTTCTCAAAAATCGCCGATCTATTCTTAACCTCTCTCATTGCACTACATAAACACTCTCACAAGCTTCCACTCCATTCACCCACTCCCTCTTCTCTCTCTCTCTCTCTCGATCTCGAGCTCTCATGGAGTACGAGAGGATTCACAAAGTCCAGGTAATCAGCTAGTTGTTTGATTCCTTGTTTTCGAATGCTATATTATTCTTCTTCTCTTTATTCTATCTACTTCTTGGGTTGGAGTGTTTTTGGGCATTGAATTTGTGTCTGTTTTTTGGGTTTTTTTTTTAAAAAAAAAATTTTTGTTTTTGTTGGTGTTTAATCTTGTTATTTAATACAGAATGGTGTGAATGAATGATATATAGTTTGATTCAGTTGTGTGTAGGATATATATGGTTTCGTTTTTAAATTTATGGATGATTTTCCTGGGTGGTTGTTTGGATATCCTTTTTTTTTAATATGTTTATTTAATTGTTCATTGATTTTTATTTTTTATTTTTGGAAAAGTGGGATTTTGATGTGGCTTTGCTGCAGAGAGTGATGATATTATGATGCTGTAAAGTAACTGACGATGAAATTGTTTGTTCTGGAGAATTACGTTTTTTTAACCTAAATTTATGGATGATTTTACTGTATACTTGTTTGGGCTTTTTTTAAAAATGATTATTGATTGATGTATTTCTGGGAAAGATGAAATTTTGATGTGGTTTTTCTGCTGAAAGGGTAACTGAGGATGATAATAAGTTTGATCAGGAGAATTAGTTTTTTTTTTCTTCTTAAATTTATGGATTGTTGTTCTGCATTCTTGTTTGGATTTCCTTTTTGTTGTTTATGTTTATTCATTGATTAATTTCTGGTAAAGATGGAATTTTGATGCGGGTTTTCTGCAGATAGGGGTGATATCACCCAGTAAACTAAGAATGAAACTATTGGGTGCTCAAAATAGTAGAAAGAAGGAAGATGAAAGTAGAACATCTAGAACAACTTCACCTTCAAAGCTTGAGGAGATGGAGATTGCAAAGGATTGCTTGTTAGCTGGTGATTTGGATGAGAATGAAGGTCAGTTTGTACTTCAGCTCAATATGCATGCAAGATATTTGATTGAATGGCTTTCATTTTTCATATATTGTGTTTTTGAATGTATAGATAGCTCTAAGAATTCCAAAGTGTCTTCTGTGATGCCTGTGAATCAAGGGAATCAATCAAATTCATGTTCCAAGGATGTTGCTAAACAAATTCAGTCTCGATCTTCGGATGATGATGGGAATGAGTATGACAGTGGGCATGACAATGGAAGCACATGTAGTTTTGAGTTTCATAAAGGAGAGAGGACATTGCAAAATCAGGTTGCCACTCCATTCTTCAGGCATCTTCCTTCCAAGTGGAACGACGCAGAGAAATGGCTTGTTAATAGGCAAGCATTGCATGCTAATGTGCCAAAGAAATCTTATTTGCATAATCAAGGGAATCGGCACATTGTTCCAAACTGGGGAAGGGTTGCACCAGAGTCTATGATTTTAGACCATAAGCAATTTGCCACCCAGAGTATGCATTTGAGAATAACTGAATCAGGTGGCCTTGCTTCACAACATACGGCAGAAAAGTTCTCATTTGCTACAATGTGTTCACCGTCAAATTCTGGGTCTGCAAAAGAAACTAGTGGAGTAACTGATGTATCTCAGCATAGTGATGACTCTTACAACACACCTAGACTTCAAAAGGAAATGAACCAACAAAGTGCCGAATCAAGAGGTATCGCCTTTTTATTGTTAATCTCAGACTAGCGACTGTCAATTCCTACTCGGCCATTAAATTGAAAATCATTAAGAATACGAAAACCAAATGTGCTGTTTATAGATTTGTCTTCTCATGCATAGTAGTATGCTTTGCTTATATGACGCAGCTCTTCACAGTGCACAGACGGTGTGCACAATGAGGGACATAGGCACAGAAATGACCCCAATTCCAAGTCAGGATCCGTCAAGGACTGGAACTCCCCTAGGATCAACCACTCCTCACAGCCCCATTTCCTCATTGCCATCCACTCCCAAAAGAGGAGCACCGGCACCATCTCCTGTTCATACAGGTACAGATGATGAACCTGATTCCCAGAAAAAATTATCCGAGAAAGAAATACAGCTAAAAACAAGACGAGAAATTGTTGCGCTTGGCATGAAGCTAGGGAAGATGAATATTGCTTCTTGGGCCAGCAAAGATGATGCTGAAGTTGAAAACACTAATCAATCCCCACTCAAGACTTTTGATGCCGATCAACAAGTCAAGAAAGAATACGAAGCGCGTGCTGCAGCTTGGGAAGAAGCGGAGATGTCTAAGAATATGGCCAGGTATTCTTTCTGATCTTAAAGTAAAAAGAGATAAAACAAATTTTGTTGATTATATGCGGTAGTTGGCTTCTTAGGGTCGCTTAAAAGAATGTTTCACATCTAAAAGAATGATTTGCTCTATGGAAAATTTCAGCATGATCTTCAAATGAGCTTTGTTTTCGGCTATCAAATGGGACCTCTTACATTATCATTGTTTGCAGATAATTTAGGTGTCATAATAAATACTTTCTTAATGTTTACCCTTGTTACCTTTCTACTTTCAGTTCTTCTAGGTTTCATCTGCGTTCTTGTTTACAGAGAAATTTACCCTGTATGCTGAATTCTCACCTATAAAGATAAATTATAGATGACAACCATTGATTAATGAAATCAAAACTATCGCGTAGTTATGTTGATGTTGCCTCTGTGTTTGGTGGATGATTGGATTAATCCTAAAATTGATAAAGTAAAGTTCTTGAATTAGTGAAAGATGGCAAATGAATGACATCGTTTTTAAGCCAATGGCTATTTTACTGATGTCATAGGATGGAAATGGAGAATTATTTGGAACCTAACAGGGGATTTGAACTAATTTCTTCATTCTTCCTATTTTTCTAACTTCTCTTGTATTCATCTAACTTAAGATATTCTCGTTCATGACTCAGCCTAGAAACTCATAGCCATGCACAAATGAGAAATATTGTTGATTGTTTGACTACATTATTAAAAAAATTGTTTACAATTGTGCGAAATTCAGAATAGAACTTGACGGTAGTTATCATTGGTTGTATGGCCTACAGATTCAAACATGAAGAAGTAAAGATTCAAGTATGGGAGAAAGAGCAGAAAGCAAAAATAGAAGCAGAAATGAGGAAAATCGAGGTACTAACATTCTCTTCTCAGACGTCTTTCAGTTAAAATTTGTTAACATATCACACACTCAGGAATCTGAAACTAATGAACTTTTTCAGGCTCAAGCAGAACAAATGAAGGCCAATGCACAAGAGCGGATGGTCGAAAAACTAGCATTGACACGACGAAGAGTTGTAGAGAAACAAGCAAAAGCCGAAGCAAAGAGAAACCAATTGGCTGTGAGAGCAGCACAGCAGGTGGAGCAAATACGCAACACCGGTCGCATGCCTAAATCACATCACCATAGATGCTGTAGTTGGATTCTTTGAAAGATCATAACACCTTCTTTGAATTTGCATTAATACTTGTTGCCATTGTTTCAAAGATCATGAGGTCCAAATGAAGGTGTGTGTTGTATCATTTTGATGTTTGTTTACACTTTTGATAGGGATTGATTGGTGCAGGATTTAAGCATTTGGTGGAGTGTACACCATTTGAGTGTTCACTCTTTTTTTTTCAATACAAAGTATATAGAGTTTTCACATTCTTGGATTTGAGAGTCCTTTTAGTGTCCTAGTGATTTTTTCTTTGTGAACCTTCAATTTTTACATATTTATCTTCTTGTGTTATACATATATATATATATATAGAATATAAATTTGAGTTTAATTAAGTTTTTGTTTCATTTAATAATAATCTACATTTAACAATATTTTATAATAAGTTTTTCATATTGTTATTTTGAACAAAATTTATAAATGGTTCTTGAAGTATATCTGAATGCTCACTTTAGTCCTTGAATTGCACAGACACCGACCTTTTTGCCCCTAGAATTAAATGCTAACTTTTGTCCGTAAACCAGAAAAATAATTATTTTGATTTTTTTTTTTTGGATACATTAACTAAATTAAAAGGTAGAATAATTTATTAGATAGACCAACTACTACACCATCAACACCTTGATTTTAAAGGACCATAATGAATATTTGCAACTTGCAAGGATCAAAATAATCATTTAAGTTTAGTTCATGAATCAATTATGGGCTTTTTATATTAAGAATTATAGCCATTTATAAAATAAATTTTAAATTTATATTTCAAAAAACATATATTTATTTTTATCATGTACTTAACCATGGTACTTAAAAAATTAAAATAATAATAATGATAATAATTCAAGAGAGCAAACAAAACATTTTTCTTTACAATTTAATTTATTGATTAATTGAAATATCCAATGTAATGGTCAATAGTCCATGGAGAATACAAAAGATTATAAAATTTTGAAGGTTTTACGTAGATAAAGGAGAAGCTCATTGTAATTTTGGATTTTTGCAAGGGGTTTATATGCAAAAGAAACATTTTTTTTCTTTAAATATTTCTAAATAATAATAATAATAATAAAGACAAGCCACCACAAAAAAGTGGGATATATATATATATATATATACATATATTTATAAAGAGGACTAACAGAAAAATTGATCTATAAAGGAAAAAATTACCATCCACAGATGTGAAATTATGTCTTACTACCCTATTTGAATTATTGGTTTTCTTTTGTTAATATACCCCCTATAAATAATTTCCTACTTTTGTAGGGGGCATTGAACAATTTTCTCTCAATAAAATTAGCAAAACACATCCCAATCTCCAAAAAAAGGGTCCTCCCTGAAATCCAGATACACCACCAAACACTCCCACCAACTAAAAAGAAAACATTCTCCTTCCCAATCTTATCATATTCCCAAATCATCATCTTTGAAAATCTAAAAATCAAAAACTTTCAATTACTCACCAAAAAGTTGATAATGCTGTTCTCTTTTTCAAAAGCATAAAGGCAGCAAAATAAAAAAAAATTTATAAAAAAAAATCATCATATGAAAGTTAAGTATGGTTTATTCTAATTCTTCCTGTCCATTCACCTGAAAACCCAAAAAGCTTCAATCCATTCAAGAAGACAACATGATTGCAAACAAAGATTTTATCTACATACATACATATATATATATATATATGTGGAAATACCATTCAATCAAACCAAAACATAATAAATGAATGGATAAATAAAAAGAAGGAAGAAAAAAACTGACAAGAAGCAGAAATGAAAGGTCTGGACAACCAAGCAGAGATATGAGAGGGACAGAAGAATCACAGGCAAATAAATGGACAAAAGATGCAGCAAAAAAAAAAGTTAAGATTCATTGGTGACCACAAACTGATAAACTTTTTCAGTTTTGAGTGCAATGCCAGGCATGGTCAACCAAACACATCACATGAGTGAGCCATTGCTCTGGAAAAGAGCCAGCAATGCTGAATTCATTGAAAATAAGCAAAAAAAGGAAATATGTCGATTGGATAAATACTACGAGAGACGTAGAAATTGAGTTTTGCTGCTGCTAATTTGATTAAATTAGTCTTCTGATCAACCCGTGTTGGTATTCGAAGGTCATGATGTTCAGAAAATACGATATGATAGAAAGCACGACACATACTAGAAATTTAAACTTACTCGAGAGCTCCAGTGTACGACGAGTGCAAGTGTAACAAAATATGGGAAGAGTTCTGGTGTTTGTTGTTCAGTAATCAAGTGATCCTACTGATGTGATTCCGGTGCTGAGATTCCTCGAGTCTTGCAGGCTCACGTACTCATCGCAGCTGCTGCTGGAAAGCCTTCGGACCGGGGTTGAATTTAGAAGATCGACACCTTGCTTCCCCATCTGCTGCACTTCTTGGGGTGACAGGATCTTTATACACCATACGTTATTCACAAATTCACTGCATTGGCAAAGATTCCGACAAAAGAGTCAAATTGAGATATAGACTACTAGACACGATCAATAAAAGCATAATTCAAATGATCTAAGTCATCTAAAAAAAATGATATAATGGAGCATAAATCATGTTAAAAACTTATCTGAAAAACAAACAGCAAGCAATAGCTAGAAGTTAAATAGCAGGTGAAACAACAGAGACAAAGTATTCATGATTCTTTAAGAAAAGGGATATTGCTTTGCAGATCACTATGTAACACTAGCAGATATGAACTGCAGCGCTATCACGCAAAGATTTATATCAGAATTCCAATAAAAGTTAAATTTACATAAAGCAAAATTAACAAAGGAGTGGAGAAAGAACTTACTGCCAAGGATCATCGCCAACGAGAAGAACATCATTCTCTCGGTCGACAAATACAAGCTGCCAGCCTGATCTCAAAGGGTCATCCAATTGTCCTTCGAGGCCAAATAGACGCCCAAGTTCACTGCGCAGCTCAGGGTAGCTGCTGAATTTGGTAATGTCAAGTGACCTCCCAAAGGATCCTGATTTGTAGATCTGCCAATACCCACCCCCAATCAGTAAAGCAGACTCATATATGAATAGCAGGTTTTCTGCATGCTCAGCAAAATTATATCTCAAAAATATCAAGTTATGGAAATTACTGCCGTCTCGTAAAGCTTATGGTGTGATAAACAGAATGTCTTTCTCAGCAGTTATATGTAACCTTGATTATAAATTATATATTCATTTTACAATGACAGACCAACTTAGGTTTTCCAGTGCTGCATCATTTCAAAACAAAGAAATATCCAAGAAATTATTACTAACAATTTTTCCCATTCGCAAATATTATTTATTTTGCAAGTCAAACTTTTCAGGAAATAGATGGAGTTTCAGAGAAGGGCAACAATATTTTCATCCAAACCATCACATTAATCATTGAAATGTTATAAAATGATACTAGAAAAAGATTATACAGATATGTAAACATTGTAAAGTTATGCATTACAGACCAATAAGAGCCAATATAAACAAAAAACAAAATGGTGCAACCATTTCTTGTAATGCTTTTGATATATCCAAGCTAAAGATGTAATAAATGCACAGGTAAAGCTTTTCATTAGTTGATAGATAAATTTTTCTCCATTAAGATAGGAATTTCTACTTCAGAATCCAGAATGTATACATCTTGGAAATTAATCATTTTTCATATGAGATGCAGCATTCCTATCTCTGTAGAATGAGATATTCATTAATGAAAATAATAGTTAGGATGATACTTATTGCCTCCTTATTCTCAGGTATTTACTAAGAGAGAGCAATGATGAACTACTGCAAAGCACCAGAATTATGCAAATCTCACAAGTAGGTTCCTAAACTAAATTAAATTCAAAGGCAAAATACGATGCTTTACATAAAACTGATGCCAATTCATTTTTCGTTCATAAATACCCGGGTAATATCACCATCAAGCAGGCATGAATGTCATGGCATAAGTTTCTACTCGTCGCATACAGATCTTTGCATATAAAATTATAAATAAAGTAACTTCATGGCATGAATGTCATGGTATACAGACTTATGAGAAGGAATCCACACAATTTAAAGGTTATAAACAAAAGCAGGTACAGAGCAAAAGTTACAATTTACTCACCTTGACAAAGGTTCCATTTTGCGCATCCACTTGGTCTACATTATCAGGAGATGGTAGAAAACCCGATTCTTCTAAACAACCAGTACTTGTCAGAGCTTGATTAAAAGGAAAATCAGACCCAGTGGTGTTCAGAAAGTTTGCAGTGGCATATGGTAGAGATGTAGAATCTGTCTCACTGCCAACAGATCGGAGGTTTGATAAACCATTCTGCACTAGAAGTGATGAAGAGTCTATGTTAACACCAAATAATTGATGGCTTTGTGGATCCGTACTGCATTCTTGCTCCACCAAGCAATCTCTTCCAGGAAATGGAGGCAATGAGCCAGAATTTTGAGAAACATTGGGTTGGGGAAGACCTAATTGTTCAACCTGAGAAGAAACACATTGAGCTCCAGCAGGAAGCGTGGCTTCAACAGCCAATCGCTTAGATGACCAGCCATTTGAATTTAGTAAAGAGCTGGCCCTTGGGAGACCAAGAAGGTTTGATGTTTCTTCAGCAGGAAATGACCGCAAAATGCTATGAAGGGGAGAAACACCGGATGTAGGCACAGGGTTGGCATTGATTTCAGGAAAATTCTGCTTCTGGCAAAAAGAAGACATCGATTGGAAAGTAGGAGATTGCGATTGTGATGATGATGCTATATGAGATAGCGTTGGCATAACGTTTGGAATTTGTTGATCAGCCATTTGATGATGTTGCATTTGTTGATGCTGTTGCGGTTGCAGCTGTACTTGCTGATGCTGATGCTGTTGCTGCTGATGCTGATGCTGATGCCGTGGTGAAAGCTGCACCTGTGGCTGCGGCTGCTGCTGGTCATTAAATGAGTGGCAATGCTGCAACTGACGCTGAAGTAACTGAGACTGCGTTTGGCTCTGCCCTGAACTTTCTTGAACAGCCTGGAGAAGGCTGTGCTGTGGTTGAGATTGCATCTGCTGAAACATCTGAGAAGGTAGTAAAGGAGTGGATCTGTTGGTCATGTTCTGAGGCTGGAATTGCAGCATAGCTGGACCTGGCTGTTTCAGAGGATCCACAGTTCTTATTTCTTGAAGCGCTGCTGCGGCCATCGCTTGGTACATGTCAGGCTGTAGACCAAGCATTGAAGCATCAATTCTCGGTTGAACCCAAGGTGAGACCCCAAGACCTTGGAAATTCAATGACTGCATTCCCCGGTCTCCATCTCGAAGCCACATGAAAGGATTATTCAGACCAATATCATCATCCCTCATACCTTAAAAGACAGAAGATAAATAGCAACAAGTTAGTTACAATTGGTGTTGATATTAAGTCAACTAGTTCAAAAGGAAAATGGCTATTTTATCAGTGTACCATGCAGAGATGGCAATCCTGGTGGCCACGGGCGCTTAAGTCTGAGAGAGAAAGGTGATGGATACATTGGGAATGTTGTCAAAGGTTCTATTTCCCAGAGAGAAACCCTTGGCTGTCTATCCCCTGCAGTTGACTCATCCCAACCAACCTACACCAAAAATATTACTTCAGCGGCATGCAAACATCTCTTACGCCAGAAATAATATGCAGCATATACTCGAAAGAAGATATTATCAACGACCGGAAATGAGGGCCAGGTCAAATTCACAATCCTCGGATAATATAGATCAAAAACAGAAATTTTGCATCACATACCTTCACTGAACGCCAATGCGAGTTTGGCCAGCGGACAGGATCCAGATCACTTATTCCTGTAATCGTACCCATGTAACTGAAAATAGAAAAGCAAGATCATTTTCATGAGATGGCCAACTTGGATAGATGAAAGAAACCTCAATTTTGGGAAAAAAAAAAAAAGAACATTTTGTACACTAGAAAACAGCATCAAGAACAATGGACACACCTGATAGGCACGTGCATGAATGTGCTAACAATGATACCATTTTATACTAGTGATGGGGCAAAACAAAGAATTATCATGACAAAGGGAACCTACCGGCGAACACTTGATTCCTCGGTCTCAAAAAGCATCCGAAAACGCATTCCCACAGAAACACGAATGTGATACACAGCTTTGACATATTTGGCTAGAGGTACAACAAATTCACATGGACTTGCCCTAAAGGAAGTTTAAATTTGCGAAGATGATTAGTTGCTGAGATATTTACTTAATACCAAAAAACAGGGAGTATATATACCTTGGGTTATAAAATATGGTAAAGCGGCTGTTTGTAGCTGCAGCATGAGCAGCAGCAGCTAGAAGGCCAATATGCATGCTATCACTTGATAATACTGATGATGGCAAAACAGTTTGTGGGCGATTTGCACGTCGGATACCAAGAAGCAATTGATTATTTTCATTCCTAAGAAGAGCAGAAAATCCATTCATCAATTAAAAGATGCATAAGTATCCTGATTTCTTAAATTCCATAAAGTTTATCATCAACTGACCAGATAAAAATAACTGAATCCCCTGCCACAAGCCTCTTCGCACTTACAAAAACACTCCATCCAGTGGTAAGCAGATGCCTCTTTGGCTGACCTGCGGCATAAAATAAATTTGAAAAGGTAAAATGCCAATCTTTTATAAACTGGGCAATATTTCAGTAAACTTGACTTTTGCATATGCGTGAATCATATATATATATAGATATATCTTGTTTGCAGGTAGACAGTTCCAATAAATACAACTCATAGGACACAATCATCACCTATTATTGACCAAAAACCAAACACTGCACAAAATATTTACATGAACATAATACCGCTTTAACAGTTAGGTAAAATTTTAATGCTAATACTGATATTTGTGTGAATAAATTGCTTATCTATGTAGCAAAAGATTGATGTGTCAGATGAGCACACAACACTTTTTGTATCTCCTACAAAACAATGTCAATTGAGTCTATGGCATGCGCCACACAACAAACTATGCACCATCAGGATGGTAACCTGCTGTTAGAACTTCAGAACACCTAAACTCCTCTTTTCATTTAAAATAACTTTTTGCTCATAAAACCCTTATTATATCTTAAAATCCAGTTATAAATAAATGATGGGCCATACTAAAGGAATGGCCAGCTCATCCACCCAACTCTGCTTTATCACAGATATCTCCATGTTTCTCTCATTCCTAGACAAAAGATAAGATCATACACCTCAGCTCCAGAATACCTTACACTTTTAGTGCCCTTCTCCAAATAAAAGTGTATCAAACCAGCAATTGACACAAAGAATGAACCAGCCATAGTAACATCCAAATGAAAAGAACAAAGAACATGCATAAACAAGATAACCAGCTCAATTTAGGTAAATGGTGAAAAGACAAGGAAAAGAAATAATGATATTTGATGCAGATTGACCTCGAAATATGTGACGGAATTTCCATTCATTGTCATGAAGGTCTCTTGCTATCAACTCCTGTGCAGGTGGCTGTTGTGAAAAATCCTGAAAAGACAGCAAGGAAAATTGGTCACATACTTATATGGCTACCAATCTAACAACAACGACCGCAGTTAACCAATTGGGCTTATTAACAGGTAGCACAAACTTACCAATGGTGGAAATACTTTCTCAGCGGCCCGTCGAGGAACTGAGAATCCACCATGGGTACTGGTGTCACTTGCAGTCAATGTCTTGCAAAAGTAGTTGGTTGGCTGTTTGCTAGGGGCACCCAACTCAGCAGCTAGATAGGGATCTTTTTGCTCTTGCTATGGATGTAATTATTAAAAAAAATTATAAATTAAGAGAAAAACACAAAAAAAAAAAATGATGGAGTGGCAAACACTACAAAGGTAATGTAATTACCGCACTAAGTGGTTGCAATGTCATTTGTGCATAAACTTCATCTGACTCTACATCAGCCTGAAAAATGGAAATTTAAGCAGTTATCAGACATTAGGTGGCAAGGCATGAACACATCCCAAATAGAAGAACTTTAAATGAAATCTCACATGCATGGTCACATTGTGAAGCTGACAGATCAGCTGAGGAGGTAGGCTTGGGTAATTCGGAATATGCGCATCCACTTCCCTGTTGGTTGATGCAGCTACCTGCACAGAGAAAAGTGTTCATGCAATTTCAACTTAAAATGAAGCAGGCTACAGACAGTTTCATGCATGATTGTCATGGAGCAGCACTATTTTGAAGTCTACATGTCAAAGTAACATGAAATACAGCAAACAAAATAATCCATAAATCTAAATCGGTAACATATAACTATTGCTAGAGATAAATAGTAAAATACTGCTACATGGAGCAGGAACTAGCTGGAAGCTAGATTTTAGTGGTTCAAAGAGATTAACAGTACAAATTTGAGTGCAGACAACCAAGGAATGTAGCAGCCAGGTAATTCAAAGCTGTTAATCTCGCCAGATTTGCATAACCCGCTAGAAATATAACAAAGACACACAAAAAATCCAAAATTCAGGTGACTGTATCTGATAGAAGCAACAAAGTACTGTGTTCAGTGACTGCCCCACTGTAGTACAGATATTTGTATTTTGCCATATTCTACTACTGTTGTTGTTCATCAGTAAGCATATACTGACCTGCTCACTGTGACCCTGCGGGAAGTAGACCACACGACTTCCAACAGCTGGTAATGACACAAGGGGCCCAGCACATGCATGCCACAACTCTGAATTCAAACACCTCTGTTCACCTATAATATCAAGGCAAAGAGATGACACTTTAGGAGAAAGAAGCATTGATAAGTTAAAATGATTGTTCAGCAAATTTCACCAACCACAAAAAGGCAACAATATAAAAATAAACGTGAAAGACCATTACCCTTCTTTTCATTGAGATATTGAAAATGAAGATACTCCTATCACATCTACTTCACACAATTAATTTGAGCTTCAAGCACACGTTCACAAGAATGCATAATCAATTACAATAACTAGTATTATTTTCTCTATAAACTACTGAGGATTTGAGTAATAATGAACAATTAGTTAGTAGTTCTCTGAATTTAGAATGCAAACCAAATATTGGGCCTAATATGATTAGACTATATAAAATAGCGAAGACATGAAATTGTGGATTGGAACCATCTTCAAATTAGAAGCTGGATAACACAATTTATATTAAACTAACTCCAATTTTAGACTGCAAAACAGTAAGTTTTATCACAGAAAACTGCACTGGTTTACACACACACTAAAATTAAAAAAAATATATAGATCAAGATATAACATATATCACATCTCACCTTCCTGGTTCTGCGGAGCAAGACCGGATGAGGAGAGCCTCATGTTGGAAGACGTCAAATTGATTAATGGTAAGGAGACCAAATCTGAGAACTAGTGCCCACCCCTATCCTCAATAAACAAGCCAAGCCCTCAAGGCCAGGCACTCCATGTGACCAGAAACCGTCTCTTTTTCCGTCCCTTCCAAAGAGTGCTGTCATGCCTTCGTTGAACTCCACCCTCCCAAATTAAGCACCACAAGTATGCTCATTTCTCAAATAGAATACCTCAGATTTCGCTGGCGTCAAACAAACATTCTTTGCTGAGAAAATACGCACTTGTACCTGTCCCAAAATCAGTTCATCCAAAACCAGTTCCACTGAAGGGAACACTCGCCTCCCCTCTCATCCGGTTCCTCAGCAGTACCACCTCCAAAACCCCGCAACTACGAAACCAAAGAACTTTTCACGCCGAGGAACCCAAAAGATTTCAGCTTGAACCCAGAGAAGCACTCGTCACACCTTTATCTACTTTTTCAAACTATAATTCCAGCGAGAACTCACCCATCAAAACGCGCAAAAACAGCAAAATCTTAAGCTTCCACTGAACCACGAGCTCCAAAAACCTTCAAAACAAAAAGAATAGAACAAAAAAAAAAACGAGTCTTTATCACCAGAGCTAACTAAAAACCAGGCATTCACGGCCCAAATCCCAACTGTAAACAAAAAACACCAGAGATCTCACCTCTCCACCAGCTTCAAAACTTCAATCACCAAAATCCCTCGATCTCCTACCTCAAACTCCTCAAAGATCTCAACTTGCAGCCACTCAGCAACCAAACACACAAACACAAGCTCCAATCTCAAAGAAACTTCATCTTAAACCCTAAAAACTTAAGATCTCCACCTCCCACAATTAAAATCAGCTCAAGCACCTCAAAAACCTCCACAAATTCAGCCATTCCCGATGAGAATTCGGCATCAGGTAAGCTTCACAGATTCAAACGAAGCAAGAGCGAAATCGAAGGGAGAGAAGAGGAAGGGAGGGGAGCACAGAGGAGAAGAAGGCACAGTGCTTGCTTGTGAGGGCTTTACCTGCTTGCCTTCGCTGCTTTACTTCCAATCAATCAGTTCACAGCCCGCTACTATTAGTATTATTACCATTTGTTTTTTCTCTTCCTATTTTTTTATTTTTTTTATTTTTTTTTTCATTTTCACCATCCAAATAAATAAATATTTTATTTGTACTAAATCATAAATACATCACAATTAATTTTCTATGTACAAACATAGGATTAAATTACTCCAAAAACCCTCAAATATTTCTCTTCTTCTCATTTAGTCCCTCTAACTTTTATAAATTTATAATTATCAAATAAATAAAAAATTTATAAATCTACCGTCATTTTTACATCAAATATATCCGAAAGTACAATAAATTGAAGACACGTCTTTTAATAATATTTTTAAATTTTGAATCTAGAAACTTTACGTGGTATCACAGGATTTAAATCAAAATAAACAGCACTTAAATAAAAATTATATATTATTTTTTATGTAAATCATAACTGTTAAATAGATGATGATATAACGATTATTATCAAACAATAATTTTTTAAGGATACGTGGAATAAATTTATTGTTAAGTTGTTTATAATATTATTATTTCATGTATACAAGGGTGTAAATGCAAAAACAAAAGGGGTACGTGGAGCAGATGGCGTGCCGCGTGCTGGATAACAACAGTACTGGAAAATAAGGATTTAGGATCGGGAGGGAGGCAAATTTATGAAGAGGTCCCCGTGATTATTTATTATTTCACGGAAGGACCTTGTACTAGGAACGGGTTGGGTGGCAATTTCTCTGATCATCTCATGCAAGCATCACAAATTTCTGCAATAATAATCATTGGCATTCTGAGCCCTTTGTCAAAATTCCAGTCACTGCAACATCCTCTGATACGTTCTAATTACTACTATTAATTACATTCCAGTACTCTTAAATTTTAGTATTTAATAATCTCCTTTTCTAACAAATTGAAGGACTTCTCCGCAAATAATGGGCCGTCCAGTTTTTATAGTTTGAAATGCCTTCTTTAGCCTAATGTGTGCGCTGTTGGTGAACGGAGGTTTCAGGGGTAATTTGGTCAATATGCATCTTAGGTCTGAGCATTCCATTTCTTCTACTTTTTTTTTTCTAAGAAAATGAAGGAGTTTTATGCAAATAATTTCGAAATGTCGTATTTAACCTGAGGGATATTTTTTTAGGTGAAGATGCATTGAAGGGTAGTTCAGTCAAACCATGTGCATATTTTGTACTTTTTCTTTATCGGTGTCTATTTTCTTAATTTTTTTTTTCTAAGAAATTGAGGGTGTTTTATGCAAATAATTGGATTAATAAAGATATATTAATAAATGATAATTTGAAATGTCATCTACGATTCAAAGAGGCTTGATTTTTTAAAAGGGTAATTCCGTCAAAACACAAGGATAATGTACAATTTTTTTAAAATACTTATTATCTTGTTTTCAGAGGAACTGGAGAGTTATATGCAAATAATTCAATTAATTAAGATAATAAATAAGTGATAAATTTGAAATACCCATTTTAACCCTATAGTTGTTGTGTTGTAGCTGAGGTGTTACAGAAGGGTATTTTGGTAAAACGATATGAGCATTCCTTTCGTCGTACGAGGAATCCCCACTCCCAAAAAGAGACCCCCTCTCAATTAACGTGCTCCGCGGTACAAGCCCCACCACTGTACACCCGAAACCACGTCCGTTGGATTGACTCAGAGAGAGAGAGAACATCAACGGTTGTAATCCGACCACGTGGCCTAGGGAACAGTTTAACCGCACGTGGGGGCCCACTTCCGGACGACCCTTTCACCACAACTTTTGTCCTCATGCGTGGCACTATTGTAATTTCATTAAATTCGATTTTTTTATTATTTTTATTTTAGGTTTTAATGTTCTATTTCAATTTTTTAATCAAAAATAATTTTTTTTTCATTAAGTAAAACACAGTGAAAAAATAAATACTAGAAAAATATAGCCATACAAAAATGAATTTTGATTTTTGAGTTCTACGTTATTATATCAAAGAGAAATCGTTTGAAGTAAGAAATCTCAATATTTTTTATATATTTACTATTTGTGTCAAATATTTTAATTACATAAATATTCTTCTAAAATTCAAAGAGAAAATACAGAAATTTTTTTGAATATTTTAAAAATGACGATTTTATTTTATTTGCGCTCACTATATACATGAATAATATAATACTAAAATTTAGAATTCCAAAGTTATAATTATTTTTTGACTTATTAATTGATAAAGCATAGTAATCATTAATTTTACATCAATCGATGGATCCTCACTCGTTTTTTTTTAATTGTCAATATTTTAATAACTATATATATTTTCAAGATTCTAAACATAAAAAAGTTGACATAAACATAACAAATGTTAAAAATAAATATAAATAATATTTCAAAACTAATTTTTTAGATAAGATGTGGACAACACAAGCGGCAAAACAAATTGGAATTTATACCAATATATATGTTTTCTCACTCTGCAATCTGCACGTGTGCATATGAAGATTCAATACTAATAAATTAAGAAATCATTAGTAAATGTTTTAAAATTATTGAAAGTGGAGATAATAATAATTTATTTTTTTAGAAAGATATTTTATGTTTAGTTATTTTTTAAAAAAAAATTGTATTTATTTTTAATTATAACTTTACAAATATATTTTATTAAGTTTTTTTTTTTAATATTGTACCAACTTCACCGTAGGTCCGTAGGCTTCATATTTTAAATAAATGAAAAGGCTTTTGCAATAAACAGGTATCCATTTTTAATATTTCAAAAAAATATATATAGAGAGAGGTGTGGGCACCGAAATCAGAGGGTTTAATGAGGGGAAAGAGGACCAGAGAATGACAGCCGTTGGATGGGGAGAAATGGGCCAGGAGAACCGTTGATGTGACTGGTCACGTGGTCAGGGACAGCTTTTAGGGTCGCTGTCAAAGAGAGAGGGAAAAAGTGGGCGTGTAATTAATAAGTTAAAAAATGGGGACAGTGATGTGGGCCCACTACACGGCTGTGGTGGGGCCCATACCAGCCCAGCCCAACCCATGTTAAATTAATCGCCGCAATTAATCGGCCCGCATTATTAAAATACGCGGGAATAGAGCCCTGACCATTTGAATATTAGCTCCGCACGAGGGCGGCTTTGACCGATTTAATCGCCGATTACTTGGCCGCTTTAATTGGACGGTGCTGATTGAGTGGTCGTTTTCTGAGTTCTTATTTATTCATTTATTTATTTGTTTGTTATTTTTTTAATGCAATCAGGTGCTTTGGATCAAGTTTTTTTCAATTTATTTTTATTTTATTTTATGTTTTTTATTTTATTATATTAAAATAATATTTTTTTAGAACCAAGGACAAAGTGAGAGGAGACCGTGGAAAATTCACTGAGGTGGGCTGATTTCTCTGTACTTATATGTTTATTTGCCCTGAAATGTAACAAGTGAGGGTAACAGTTTCCACACTTTTTTGATGTTGATTTAAGTCCATTTTAACATATTTTTCATCGAAGTAGAATAAATAAAATTTTAAATTATTGAAAATAATATTAACTATCAATCACTTTAAAAGAACATAATTTTGATAATGATATTAACTTTCAATCACTTTATAGAAACGCCGCTCAGCTCCATTTATTAAATTCATACTCATTTGATATAATTAATTTACTTTAACTTTTCAAATTTTCATAAATACTTACTCCCTTTTTTTAAATTGTTTATTTCAATTTTTAAATATCCACTAATGGCTGAATTAGTTATTGATTTGTAATAATATTTAAGAAAATAATTTGGGTGAAAAAATGTTCATGGACCCCTCAAATTTATAAAATTAATATTTTTAAAATTAATACAATTATATTAACTTAAGCTTTTTTTTTAAATTCAACATGTATTGTTATGTTTTTTCCATTAAAAGAAATTATTAATTGTTATATATATATATATATATATATATATAATTCAAAGATGCAAAATGTTGTTTAAAAACACAACACGAATGCACAATGATTCTTGAAGAAAGGACTCAAGTAGTACAGAATTGGTCCCCTTTTACATTTATACCAAACTTCATGAATGATAAAAACATTCAAATTGATAGCTTGTTAAAGTGTTAAAAGGTCCTTGGATTCTATAATTATTTATTTGTTTTATCTTAAATAAATCAACTTTATACATATATATAAACTTCTGGTCAAGATAAGAGCCATTAGGATATTTTGGAGGGAAAGGTTCAAAAGTTAAGAAATTTTATTTATATGTTTTTTAGTGTCTTGAATGGAGTAGGAAAAGGGTTCAAATTTTGGAAAATTTTCCATTTGTTTTCTTGTGAGCTTTTTCAAATAAAAAAAGAAATTTTTTTAATCATAATTATTTTTTTAATTACCTACTACGTAATAACTTATTAAATAGTAGTTGTACATAGTTTACTTCAATGATTATTTTGGTGGGGAGATTACAAACTTTAATTAAACTTATATTGTGAGTGATCGTTCAAGCTTAATGATTTAAAGATGATATTTAACCTATTGTTAACCGTTAATTAAGCAGTGAAGAAAAAAAATCTAAAGATTCAATATATAAATGAAAAGGACCATAATGTGGAATGATAATGCATGATTGTGACACATAGGTCATTGATTAGGGCTTCATTATTATGTTATTAAGTTTGAATTACTCAATAATCTTAAAATTATTCAAATATTAAGATCAAAACTAATTACAATGGTGAGCATTCAATAGTTACAAACTCATAGATAAATCAAAAGACTATGATTAATTAGAGGTTAGTAAATATAAGTTATTATTAATATTATGTGAAACTTCACAAATGGTTCTTAACCATACTAAAATCCTTATTTTAGTCTTTAAATTTTTAAATAAATACATTAGTTTGTGGCGCAATAATATATTTTTTTAGTTATTTCATCTTATATCATTAACAATATCACATATAAAGTGATTATATTTATACCATCATAAATCAAAGTTTATTATTTCATATAGTTTACAAGATGTATTTTTATTTTTTTTTAATAGTTAAAATGAATAAAAACACGTGCAATTCATTTTAATTGATATAGTTTATTTTTTAATAGTTTAGTTTAACAGCATACAATCGCTTCTTAATGCATAAAAACTATATTTGTTGAAATAATATTATAAAACACGTGCAATTCATTTTAGTTTGATATGCATACAAATAATATCAATAAAATCTTAGAAGTAATTCAAAATAATATGAAATTCTTTAATAAAGATATCAGACATTTATTAATGTATTTATGATAAAGAGATATTTTGTATATGTCCCTTTTTATTTGTTTCTTTTCAAATTTTTTTTGTTATTCTTATTATTATTATTATTAATTTTTTAATCCATTATTAATACCAATTAACATGCACATGGACACAAAAGGAATTAGGCTTACTATATTTCCATCCATTTACTAGTATATATATACACACATATATAACAGAGTCTCGACATCCCACTCCATTCCTATTCCGGAAACATATTTTAAAATTTAAAATATATTTTTAGATATAAATTATTAAAAATATTGTACATTTCAAATTTTAATGTAATATGATATTATTTATAAGCACAATATCACTATGGAATGAATAATATATAATCATTAGATTGAAATCCAACTGGTGATATTTATATTTGTAGATTTTAAATCTACAAACATTTTTAGATGATCCGTCTATATATATATATATATATTTATTAGTGAAATAAAAAAAAAGTTCTTTCATCAATTAATTATTAGAATTGCAATTCAAATATATATATTAGTGAAATAAAAAAAAAAGTTCTTTCATCAATTAATTATTAGAATTTCAATTCAAATTAATAAAACTAAAAGCTATGCATCCTTTATTATTTATTTTTCTTACAATAACTCTTCTGTCAACATCGATATTTAAAATTATTATACATTTCTTCATAGTCTCTTTCCTTAACCTCTATAAGAAAACCCCAAAATAAATAAATAAATAAATAGTGGTAGGGAAAAAAACAAGTGGCTTAGTTTTGGTTTAAGTCAACGTACAAGTCTGTTAATGAAACCCTAAATCTAAGGTCCACATGTGGGTGGTCTCACCAATTCGGTGATCACAAATGGACCATTTTTGGCTTGAAAACTTAACTTGACATCACTCTTCACGCCATGCCCTAAATTTGGATGCAATATTATGACAACTTTGCCAACTTTTAGGGGCCCTTCTTTCGCTACTAATTAAGTTATGAGATCTTCATGGCCACTCTTAGTTAGGCACTAGTCAATTACGTGCATGCAAGCTCATGCACGTCCAAATCATGAACTGTTCTCATACACGTGCCAACCCGACAAGATCATCCCTTAAGATTGAACTTAGATTTTCACTTTTATTCTTCAATGGATCCAAGATAAAACCTAACTCTTCTTCTTTGTGTTTATGATTTGTGCGTATACACGCACACAATGTGCGGAGCCAGAAATTATAGAAAAGGGACGAATATTAAAAAAAATTTAATAATAATTAAAAAATTTTATAGTTTAATTTATAAAATCAGGTTAAAACTTGGATCTGGTTAAAACTCTTCACTTGAGAGTTCAAATCACGAAGTGTAAGTACCGCTCATATATGCTCGGACTCTGCCTCCATTTATTTATCCGAGACTTATATATGTCTCTGTATTTCTAAACGACCTAGTCGGTTATCTTAGCAAAAAATAATTTTGTAACAAATCAAAAAATAAAATATAGATTATTTTTTAGAAAAAAATACTATATAGAGGATTTATAAAACATCAATAAATTAAATAATAAATTTTTGTTGATATGTTTTTAAAAAATTATTAAATTAAAACCTTAAAGAAAGAGAGAGAGAGAGAGATATATATATAATTGACTTATAATAGAGTTTATGATGTTGGGATTTTGTTATTGTTATCATATGTTAGCTAGAGAAACATATTTATTGTGAATGAGATTTAAATTAAGATTCACTTGTTATTGAAGTCAATATACTTATATTTATGATCAAATAATTTACTTTGTTGATTATTATTTAATATTCAATTTTGGATAAATTCTAGTTTCTGTAATTTGTTACTCTTTGAATATTCCAAGATAAAAAGCTAATGCCTACTCTGTCACAATAATATATAAATACAACAAAAATAATTCTATTATTTGTGATGCGAGGATATGTTTTAATTTACGTACCTTTGTTATCATATGCTAAAGAAGCATATTAATCATAAAAAATAATATTAGAATATGATTGAAATTAAGATTCATTTGTTACTTAAACGCAATATATATACTTGTATTTACGATCAAATAATTTATACAATTGATTATAACTTAATATTTCAATATATATATATATATATATATATATATATATAGGTATACAAATAATTAAAAGAGTTTATGGTGTCTGATGTTGGGATTTTATTATTGTTATCATAAGTGTGTTTGAAATTAAGATCCATTTGTTGTTAAACTCAATATACTTGTATTTATGATCAAATAATTTATACAATTGATTATTATATAAGATTCAATCCTGGATCACAAAATCACGGTTTCAATAATCTCTAAGAAAAAAATAATAAATTAATATTATAATGTGATATACGATGTTTAATTATGTTTTCAATACTTAAGACATATTAACCATGAGATACGCATATAATTGAAAACTTCATTTATATTACAAATGAAATTATTTAATCCTTTTAATTGCACAGACAAACAATGATATAATGAATTAAAAGGTTTTAAAAAGCATGAAAAGAAATTTTTGAGAGAAATTAAGGAGAGGCAACAAGTTGTGCCCTTTTTTACACCACTTTAATTCTTTTCAATCAGTGAACCCACTTTTGATCATTTGGAGCTCAAAGTTAGGTTGTGAGAGTAGGCAACAATATGTGGAATTCCTTTATGAAAATGGGGTCTCACACACATGAAAGCGCCTTGGTGTTTCTCTTGTTTTCTTCTTTCTTTCTTGTTTTCTTTTTAAATGAATCTACAAATTAACTTTCCTTAAATTAATCAAAACAAGTTTGAAAAATATTTGATCATAAAAATGCATAATATATATATACATGAATTTTTTATTTTTATTTTTACATAGATCTCTGTTTTTGAATTTTTCTGTATGTTATAACACCTTAAATCTTTATCATTATTATCAAAATCTCCTTAATAATTAAATTACATCAAAATAAATTTGAAAAAAATGATGATAACAATACATCAAAAGGGTTTTTTTACCCCTATATATATATCTTTATTATATTTTTCATTTTTACACAAAAACTCCCTACCTTTTTAATGATTAATCATTGATTATATATATCTCATTGAAATCTTTCTTCTTGTTGTAAAAACCCCATCACAATCAATTAGACTTTGATAAAATACATAAACACAAATATATATATATATATATATATCATTATAAAATCCCTTCATTTCCCATACAATAACAACAATTAGATAATGATTTAATAGCTACTACATGGATGTCCTGAAATTTTAAAAAGATAAAAAAAATCTAAAGACATCCTAGGCGATATATATTTATATTATATATATATAGTAATAACCAATTCGTGCACGCAACTCATAAGATTTTATTCTAAGGGACCTAGAAAGTTGCATTGGATGCTATGAATATCAATGACATCAACCAATACTTGATCTAAGAAAACACAAAGTAAAGGGTCATTAATATAAAAGGGACATTAATTAGACACAGTCACATAGCTAGGGGGAAAAAGGAAGCGATATTAAATAAAAGTGATGGTCTCATTCTATTATCATTTGAGAATATAAAGTAGAGAATAAAGCAATAAGAAGCAAGCTCAAGAAAGAGGAAACAACCTCAAATAGCTTTTGAGCCTTTGTAGACCTCCTTCCTTCACTTATAATCTTTATACAAAATTAATAATCATTGTTATCATGCCTCTTCTTTTATTATGTGGTATCTTTAATGCTCTCATAAGATGTTCTCTTTCATGTTGACCTAATGTTCTCATGTTTAGGAGGCATATCTATGTAAAGTGTTGTTTTTGTTCCTTAGATATCTCATAGTGAGACAAAACAAAAACTAGGAGGGTCTGCCATGTAGATTAGATTGTAATTGCACCATATGTATAGGGTACGTGGCAATGTTTTTTCTTTTATTAACTATATTGAATAAAAATTAATATTGGAATGGTCTAGCCAAATATTAACTTTATAGGATTTGAGCTAGCTCACTCAAAGGCAAGATTGAACATAATTTAATAGACTAGTTTGAGAATGTCGGATTTAGAAGATAGTGAATGTTTTCTTTCATTTCAAAATTTTACGCAGAACTTACTACTTAATTTATGTTTAGTATAAATAAATTATTTTAATAATTTTCATAAATGAACTAATTTTTTCATACGACCACAAAGGGACCATGTTTATCTAGATAAGAAGAACATCAATCAAAACTCATCAAGGATAAGGATAATGGGTGCATGAACAATAATAATATTATTAAATGCAATTTTAACTTCATTTGCCAATGTATTGGAATATTTAATATAAACTTTATTTTGAGGAGATATAAAAATAAGAAAAAGAATAAGAGATCATTCATGAATGTCATTGACATGCATGAACATCATATAAAATATGTTGAACATGTTTGATTGGAGGAATTTGATGTGGACTAGGACTCTGTCGATGTCATCACCACAACACACGAAAGGCACACTTTTTCCAACCTTTTTTTCTCTTTTTGATTTTTATTCTCTTGTGTGGGTAGGGGATATGCTTGCATAGGCAAATCCATTAGCACAACCTTATATATATATATATATATATATATATATATATATATATATATATATATATATATGTTTTTCCTGACGTCAAGATTTTTAAAATATATATTAGACTTTTTTTTAAGAAAAATATGTTATTTGTATATGTGTGTATTGGTGGCAATTGGGTTTGGTGGATTTGATAAATCGGTTGTATTGAGATACATATACTTTGGCACTTATTTGATATGAATTCGAAAAGACTGTGTTAAAAAAAATAAAAAATTATAATTAACAATATGATTAATAAAGGAGCCATGTTTGATTTTTTCTTGTTTTACTTGTTTATGCTAAAGCAGGAGAAACGTGAACAACATAATAAATAGTATTAAATAAAAATAAAATTTTATTATATAAGAGGAAATTAGAAGTATATATTTTAATTGAATAATTAAATAATAATAATATTTATGCTAATAGATGATAATGTCAGGGTGCAAGACCTCACTCGAAAAGATCAATCTATGAGAGGTATTCATTTTTTTTAAGTTTAAAAACTATCCGGCGCACAATCTATGTGGTACTAAACTTGGCTAAGTATCCATAATATATAATTTATTGGCGATGATTGGGATTAGTGGATAGAATAAAGTTTGGATTAACATAATAAATATTGACTAAACATGAAAAATGAAACTTTGTTATGTAGATAAAAATTATAAGTACATATTTTAATCAAATAATTAAATATTGCTATAATACTAATTTACAATTTGATTAATAACCAAAAAATCAAATTATATATAATATAATATTTTAATTTAATAATCAAATAAATACATTTGTCTGATGGCCGGCGTTAATTGGGTTTGGGGATTGTACACTTGTAAAATTAATAAAATTAATAATATATTCAAATAGGTCATATTTGACTTGTACACAATTAAACATGAGAAAGATAATTACATGATAAACATCATTAAAAATTAAATTTTATTCATAGAATAAAATAAAAAAAATTAGAAATACATATATAATAAACTATTAATATAATATTATACTCTTCAACAAACAAATGATTTCAATCATAAATAATTGATGCAGCGGTATACTCGAACTGTTGATTCGCGCACGAATACCCAGCACAAGTCTTCAAAACCTGTTGATCAAAGATAGCTAGGAATTGGAAAAGAGAGTAAATTTTATTACTCAAGGGAATAACTATTACAAAACTGATCTTACTCTCGCCCATAGGCTTACATTAAATAGAAAAAAAATCAAAGATATGAAAATAATCCTAAAACGGAGATAATTCGAAAATATACCAAAAATGGTAAATTTTCAAATATCGGCAAGAAATAAAAGAGTAAACAAAATAAATGCTAATGCCATAAACGGCTTACAAATCAGAGATTTCTAGCCTAATTAATAGCGAAATCAGTTATTACTAAAAATAACAAATTCAGGGTTTTCGAGGCCTAAACGATGGAATTTGGCCGAAATCATGCATGACTCACGAGTTTGCGCAACAAAGTGACTTGTGTTCGTTGGCCCGTTTCCCATCAGACTAGGCCCAAGAAATCCAAAAAACTCCACCGCCCGGCGAATTACTAAAATACCCTTCAGTCACTTTGAGTCCCACTTCCGCATGAACGCACATGCCATCTCCTCAATACGACCCGCATCAATAATGCTATATGTTTGAAAACTCTTCTAGAATAATTTTCATGAATGATATGGAATGCTTCCTTGACATTCACCTCATTCTCGTTTTTATTCTTTAATTGTTTTTAAAATAATTATTTTAAACAATTTCTAGCAATCACCGTCAATCTTTTGAGTTTGCTTTTCTTAGCTCACTTTCCTTATTGCGCAAACTTCTACTTTGTTTATTCTCTGACCTTACCTGTGTCGTTAGGATATAGTTAATAGGCTTTGCTATTATGTCCTTTTTGAGTACCCTCTCGAAGCTTGGCCGAATCTTCACTTTTGGGAAGCTCATCACCATCCCTTACTAGATCACTGGCTCTATTGTCTTTAACATAAACTATGTTGACCAAACCCCATATGGTGTTCTTCTCGCTCAATCCTCATCCAAAAACACTACGGTTATCTCCCATATTGCTACGTACAATCCCTTCCAAACGCTTATGTTCTACTTGTCAACGTTCTTCTCGTTTCCTCTTACTTTGACCTTGCTACCTCCAAAATCTACCATTCCTCTCAATGTCAATGTTAGTCACATCTTACTAAGAATCACGATTTTAATGTCACTGCATTGATAATTGCGGCTTTAGGTGTCATAGTGGATAAATATAGAGCCGAGATTACCTTTTGTCTTCATCTTTGAGCCCTTTATTGAGTTCCCAACAATCAAAAGACTCTAGTCCTTGCAAGCAAATTGGAAGGCAGCAGTGCTTCGCTTCCAAATTCTCCATTCCTACTACCCCTCAATTCTCTTGAATTGATAGTGAGCCCTATCCAACTAATTTTTGGAACGAAGGACACCAAAACCAGCCGCTTCTCACTCAATATTTTTTGGGTAAATAGATTCATTGCCATCATCACTAAGATCATCCAAGCTTCAATCATCTAAAACATCTTCAATCAAAACCCTGCGTGGTCTTCATTATCTCTCACGTGCTTCTCCCTTGTGAAATCTTTACGAAAGAGTCTCATGACTTTGCAACTCATTTTGTTGATGTTGGATTCACTTTATTAGTAAAAAAAGTGTAAATTAGGACAAAAAAAAAGAAGGAAATAACATGGCATTATTCTCAAAAAGTTGTTGGGAAGCTTTTTAAAAACATGTAGCATTACTCATATTATTTATTAGTGTAATCATATTTGCTTAAAGTTTTTTGAAAGTTTCATTTACATGTTTTTAAATATTGCTGGGTAATGGGCCGGCCCAATCCTTTACACATTATTTATAAGTTGAGGAGTTGGGCCACCTAGAATTTCCTTTTTTTTTAATATACACATAATAAATAAATAAAAAATCTACAATATTTAAAACATAGGGATATACTAAAAAAAAAACATATTTATTAATGTGTGTTTAAGCATAAAAATTTTCAAAACCATATAAAATGGTTAAAACTAATAAGTGCTTGTATTTTACATTAGAAAGGCTTTTCTTAAAAAATAAATAAAATATAAAGCATATTACTTATATTTTAAACTAGAAATTGAATAAATAATTATACCACATTGTAGTTGTTATAAAGTATGTATATATATATATATATTTAAAATTTTTAAAAATTTGATACTTTTTCTTTGTATTCTCTTCTGAAACTAAGTTGTATAATTAGGCTCCAAAATATTGTAGTTGTTTATTACAATTTTAGTTGAGCAACTTAATAGCAAATTAATAAACAAATGATGTTTTGTTATTTGAAATAAGGTTTAATATATATTTATAATTTTGAAATTTGCTAACTGATTGTTTCTTTTTCGAATAATGTTTCTTCTTCTATGTTATATTTTTTTGTTTCGTTTTTTCGGATAACTAATTGTTACTTAAAGGTTAATAATACATAAACCTTGACTTCCCTCTGCCTCTACTTCACTTTGTATTAAATTTAAAGAATTATTTAATTAATTAATATTAATTAGTGATTAAAAATGTATGATATAATACAACATATTTTTAAATTGTTGTATATAATATTAATATAAAAAACATAACATGGGTGAGGGTCCGATTAAAACTGGAAAATTCAAAGAAATTTTGTTAAATGAGAGCCATGCAAAATAATTTTATGACTAGCTCAAATTGTCACATTAAATATAATATTATATCAATCTTATTATAGCTTGCCAAGAATTTTTTTTTTTTTTTAAAAATACTACTTTCAATTAGTGGTAAAAACATATCAATAAATGAGTAATTCACAATTAAATAGAGAAGGAAAAAAAACCAAAATGAATAATACCGAACAAAAAGTTTTATAAATAGTTTATAAATAGTGAAAGATTTGAATTATATTTGCTTGAATTAGTAAACTTGTGTCACACCCCCTAATATAAATGTTAATAAAATCCTTCAACTTATAAGCTATTCATTATAATATTGAAATCCTAAGGTACGTCATAGGAACCTATTGTACATTAAGAAAAAAAATAAGGATTATCAATTTATCATGTATGAAAAAAAAATAATAATAATAGATAAATAGAATTAAAGTTTAAAACTTTCCCTCAACTTGAGTTTTTATATATTAGACTAAATTTGTTAGGGAGAATCTCAAAAAACCCTTTGGGAGGGGACTATGTAAATATATCAACTATAGAATCTTTGCTTCTAACCTCATAGACATTGATTGCACTTTTGAGCACATTTTTTAAAACTAAATAGTGCTCAATCTCTATATATATGCTTTGCCTTGGTAAGACGATCGAATCGGCTTTATCTTAACTTTGAGATGCTTTGGTTGTCAAATTCAATAGAAGAAGCTTTATATTTAGCCTCCATTATTTGAAGTGCTTGTTTGCCATGCATATTTAAAGATATAATCAAATGTAAAACTTTGGTCATCAACATCTCAACTAAAACTAGCATTTGAGAAGCCATGCACATAAAGTGAAATCACTTCCCTTCTTACATAGAAGCTAGACCCATGTCTTTGAACCCTTGAAGGGCAGGAAGTGAGGCAGGGGATGCAAGCACCCCCTTGACTAAGCCTCCCAAGCCAAGCTTTTCTTTGTTTTTTTTGGCCAAGATGAGCGGCCTAGCTACTAAAAAAAGCAGGGGCGTGCACAAGTCTCGGCGGAGCAAGTGGGAGTGGGGTCTGCGCACACATAGGCACTGGGATCATCCGCATACAACTACTACTCACACTTCCAGAAATGCACCTTTACCCAAAATTCGAACTCTTATCACTTATAAAAAATTTTATTAGAGACCCGACTACCAATAAACCACTTGGTCGTTGGTCCAAACCAAACCTTTTGAAAGAGAAGAGGCAGCAGTAGTGCAGCACACCTATCACCAGCACAGCACAGCACCCCTTAATCCTACTGTATGCCAGACTGCTGTCTTAATTTTACTTTGATAGTTTTAAAATAAAATAATTAATTTACTACATTGATTGAATCCAATATTCTAAACTAAATTCACTCATTAGTCTGGCAACGATGACAAGACAACTTCCAGTGTGGGCAATTCACCAGAATCACCACCACACCAAGACACCAAGCACTAATCTCTTGAGTTGTGAAGGTTGGATGCAAGGTTTAGCACAAATCACAATTCATGAATCATGATGTCTCTTTTGAAATATTGAAGATTGAAACTACAAAAGATGATTCTGTTTGTATGTGTAATGTGGGACAACCCGACAAGACAACTGCACAATTTTAGAGATATTCAGTGGATTATTTCTTTTATTTTTGTTACATTTATATATATATATATTTAACAATGACATTTGTTTTGTTTGTATGTGTGCACTCTGTTAAATTGTTAATCTTTGAAGTTAATAAATAACAATCCAGCTCCCACTCCTAGGATATGAATTATATCATATTATGATTTTAGTGGCTATGCTCATAACACACATGTTTAGTTCTCTTTCCCAAAGAATGAGAGCTCAAACCAACCAAGAATCAAGATACTAGATACCACATGTTTGACATAACTCCAATTCAATAAATGCTTATTTGGAACATTTAATGTTTCAATAATATAAGTAACTTCTGCAGTTCTGCCCATTTGATCTGAATAAATTTTATAAGGTATTTATGTGATTCACATTAATTTCATATGACAATGAATGCCAATTTTTTCTTATTTATTGTTGTCTATCATTATTCATTTGTATATGTATATGAACAAATATGGCTGCATACCATGAATGTGAAAAGGCCTCATTCCTTAGCATGAGATTTTAATTTGGTTAGCTAGTCAAGAGTACCTAGTATTTTTTAAACTTAAGTTAGAAGTGTTTTGTTTTTCGACTTTTTTCAATTGATTTATCAAGTTAGATCTTAGAATTGAGAACCTTGAAAAATTACAAAATTTTCTTCTTGCTGTGCTTGAGACTCTAGATCAGTGAATCTCATTTGATTTCTTTTCTAGCCTACTGCTCTTGAGCCACCAATTCCACCACCACCGTTCAAGTAAGTTTCTTTACATATATTAGAGTTTAAGTTTTTATTAAATTTATATATATAATTTTTTTTTTACTTGTTTGTTTGATTAATTTTTATAAATATTGTTAGATATTTGCTGAAATTTTTTACATATTGATGACAATTTTGTTGGATTATTTGTTGTGGAAAATTGTTGTGAAAATTCGTTGGAAAAATTGTTCGATATTTGTTTGATTAATTATCATGAAAAATTAGATTATATATTAGATTATTTGTTCAATAATGATTATATTGAATAATTGAATTAGATTGTGCATATGAGTTAAGCTGTTTTTTAATTTCATTATTTGCTGCTTTGGTTTTTAACTGATATTTAAATTAATTAACTATATATATATATATATATATATATATATATATATATATATATATATATATATATATATATATATATATATATAATATTGAGAGGTTTTTTAAACCTAAACTGAAAATTGGAGAATCAAAAAGACAAGCTTCTTTTGAAACATGCACTTTAGCAAGAAAAAAAAAAACTTATGTTGAGTTCAGTCCAAATGATATCATTGCTGATTTTGGACTTTGAAAACCAGTTGAAAAATATGGTGTAGGGATTAGAGATCAAGTTCGGAGATCATATTTGTTGAAAGGGCCATGTCAGCCATTTGGATTTGACTTTCCTAGAAAACAATAGGGAAAAGAAATGCGACGAAGTTTCTAGGGAAAGTCAAATCCAAATAGGGGAAACAATGGTTTTTTGTTTTTATTGTTATCTTTTCAAGCAAGATAAAAATGAAAAAGGTGCAAGTGATATTTTTACAAGCAGAGGGTTTATTAATTGGAGAAAAGCACTTGAAACCTTCAATTAACATGTAGGTCCATTGAATAGTGCCCACAATGATGCTAGAGGATATTGTGAGGATTTCAAAAATCAAAGGCAAAGCTTGGCGCATGTGTTATCTTCTCATGGGTGTCAAATGGAGGTTGATTATCACTATCGGATGACAGCTATTTTAGATGTTGTTTGAATTCTTTTGGTACATGGTCTTGCATTTAGTGGTCATGATGAGTCTTGTAGTTCCATAAACAGGGGGAACTTCTTAAAGATACTCAATTGGTATGCACAAAGGGTTGAGAGGGTTGGGAGTGTTATTAATGAAAATGCTCCTTGGATAATCAATTAACTTCTTCATTGATTCAAAAATAGTTGGTGAATTCATGTACAACAGAAACAACTATAGCAATTGTTAATGAAATTGGTGATAGTAACTTCTTTCTAATTGTTAACGAATCTTGAGATAAGTCAATAATAGAGCAAATGGCGGTGATTTTGAGGTTTGTGAACAAGCAAAGGTAGGTTGATGAAAGATTTCTTGCTATTCAGCATGTAAATGATACTTCAGCCTTTTCACTAAGGGTGTGTTTGTTTGGATGTAATTGTAAATGCAGTGGATTTTCATTTACAATGTAATTGAAAATTCATGGATTTGAAAATACAGTAATGCAAAATCTGGTGTTTGGTTAGATGTAACTGGAAATACTGTATTACAGAATTTTGTTTTTGTTTAGAGGGATTTAAAAATCTTTATTATGAAATCTGGTGTTTGGTTTGATGTATTAAGAGATGCGGGCACCCATGGTGAGATTACCCCTAAACCCTTAAACTCACAACACTACAACAAAATTGATGATTAGTGACAAATTTAGTTATGACATATTATTTTTTGTCACAAATAAATGACATTAAGTGACAAAAATATGGTTTCGTCTATCATTTCATTAGTTTGAGTATTTATGTGACAATATTTTAAATCATCATATAATGGTGTCACCAAATATTTGATGTTGTATCTTCTGACTAAATGGAGATGGAGGGAAATTTTTTTAGTGACAACTTAAACATTGGGTGACAATTATATTAAGTCATTAATGTAATATTTTTTTGTAACGAATTCTAAAATGTCTTACTTGTAAAAAAAATTAATATAATCTCACCGATATTAATATTTACTATCGGTGATAATTTAAATTTGGTCATATATCTTAATTATTTTTTTCTGACATACAAATTTGTCACCTAAATATAATTAATACTGACATTATATTATTCGTCACCTAAATGTAAGTAATATTGGCATTATATTATTGTCTCAGATACATATGGCATTAAAGGATGATATTAGCGAATGTCACCATTTATCAATTAATTTAATGACATTAGCCAAATGTCACTAATAAATTTTTTTAGTGAAAAATTATTAAATATTATTGTAACATTCATAATTTTTCTAGATAAACATATAAAAAAAACAAAACGTCTAAAAGATATAAAAATGACCCCGGGGAGTACAAGCATACAGATTTAATTGATCAAATAATTGAATAATATAGTAGTGTCTATGAAGAGTTCATCACAACCCATCCTCACAAGCATTTCTCAATTTAGAGGTAAGGCTTTTACAAACCAAGAACCATAGTTACACTGTTTTGTGATTTGCACACACACACACACACACACACACACACATATACATATAAGAAGCATAAATAAATAATAGCTCATGAGTCACGAGAATCACCAAAGGCGGCAGATATCTCACTCAATTGAACTACAAGAGTTAAGATTTTTAGTGACAACTTTTTTATGTCACCCGGTTATTTTGCCACAAATATTAGAATTTTGTGTCAAAAAAGATAACAGACACTATTGTTTAACTTAATTGTCATAACTTATGTATTTGTCACTATTATAGTGATAATTGTGACAATTTAGTATATGCCACAATTAAATTATCACTATTAATAAATTAACAGTGGCAAAATTTCATTTGTGTCCAATGTCGTTGCAAAAGCATACAAGATTTTATGTCCAAAATTTCTTGAAAAGAATGATGTGTAATTGTTATAAGAAATATTTTCGTCACTATAATTTTTTATTTATTGTGTCGAAAGTGTTCTCTGTCACTTAACACATATTTTTTGTTACAACAATTTTGTCACAAAAATTCAACCATTTAGTACCCAGTAAATATTGCTACAAAAATTAATTTTTTTAACCATGTTACTGGGTTTTTTTATGCTAAAAAAGTTAATTGACACAATAGTTTGGATTAGTTGTGACATCTAATTATTTTGTCACTATTACAATTTCAATTGTGACAATTTAGTATCCATCACAATTATACATCTTACCTTTGTGTCGATAATTTTGGATACAAAAAAAAAAAATTCAAATACATAGTATATATAGTTGTAAAATTATATTGTTAATAAAATATTAAAAAGCCTATTTTATCCTACCCAATCTCAAAGATTATGTATAGATTTTTTAAGCAATTATATATATAATTCAAAAGGTTTTCAAAATTAAAATTTAACATGATTTTATCGATAAAAAAAAAATTATTATTTATAAATATTTCAAAATAACATATTGGATACTAAAAAATTTTGTTCTATTAAGCCAAAGTATTAACCTATTAAAACATTTAAAAGTAATTATGCCTAAATACAGGGGCGGCTTAAGGTAACTAGAGGCCTAAAGCGGAATTTTAGAATAAACCCTTTAATTTATTTAATAAAAATTAAACTTTATTTAGATTTTATTTTAATATATGCTTTTATTTGTCTTTCTCCATGTTACTAAACTCGTGATGAAAAAATATATTTAAACTTTGTGAGTAAAACTCGTAAAAGTAAAAATATAACAATATAAAAACTACCAAAACTCTCATTTTCGATAAAAAAAATAATATTATATTAATTTGACAAATATAAATGCATGAGAAAAGCCATAATAGCGGATCAAAATAAAATTTTGAAAAATTAGTTAGAGAAGATATATGATTGATTAAGCATCAAAAATAAAAATATTAATATCTTACTTTGTTATTTTAACTTTTAAAAGTTAGCTAAGATTTTATAATTGGCTAAATATTAAATAATAATATTTTTATATTATGATAATTATTGGGAATCCTTCAAAATTATATGTTTTTAAAATTATTATTAAAAAAATCTAAAGATGAGGCCTTGGAATTAAAATTATTATTTAAAAAAATCTAAAGATGAGGCCTTAATATTAAGATTATCATTAAAAAATTTAAAAATGAGGCCTTAATATTAAAAATATTATTAAAAAAATTTAAAAATAAGACCTTAAAAATCGTCGGGGCCTAAAGCAATTGCTTTATTGGCCTTACCCTTGAGCAGTCCCTGCCCAAATATTAAATCATCATCGCATTGGTGTAGCCCCTGTATTTACAATGCAAAGAAGAATATTCCATATATAATAATAATAATAATAATAATAATAATAATAATAATAATAATAATCAATAATTTACCAAATAAACAACTATTATTCACATTAAAATACCAAAAGTTACAAAAAAAATTGAAAACAATAAAAATATAGGCATGGCTTTCTCCAATCTAGTTTTAATATACTAAGTAAATTATGTTTGTACTACAAGAATTATGACATTATGATTTTTTTATGTAACTATCAATCATTTTGTCACAAATATGAAGTTTTTTGTGATAAAAAAAAAATTAATTAACACTATTGTTTTAGTTAATTGTGATGATTTTTTTTGTCACTAAAAATATTATAATTGTGATGATTTTGGATATCTTACAATTACATTATCACTATTAATATACCTATAGTGTCGTAAATAATATTTTCATTTGTTGTGACAAAAGTGTTCTTTGCCACTGGTTATTTTATTTTTTTGTGACAAAAAATTCAACTATTAATATCTACTAAATATTGTCACAAAAAACCCTAAAATTTGTTTAACAAATTTTAGGATCAAATTTGATATGTGTGTGTCTATATATATATAACCATTTTTTTAAAAATAAAATATTTAAATTTTAAAAATATTTGTAAAAATATGAGATAAAAATCATTGCAAGTTTTTATTGTTTACCCAATCCTCAAAATTGATATTTTAAGGGATAGAAAATAAGCTTTTAAGTTAGATTATACCTAGGATTTATAGTATTAGAGAAAGATTTTTAAAATTAAAATTAAATAGAGATTTACCAAATCTCACAAAACAAAATTTAGATAATATATTTTTTTAAAAAAAATTAAAATTTAAAAAGATATATATCCTAATGAACTTAATATATAAAAGGAGTAAATCCTCGAGTAATTATGTGCCTATGGAGATTGATGGCAACGATTTTGTTTCATTTGATTCGGAGGATTGAAGTGCCTCAACTAGCTTTTGATGTAAAGGTAAATGTTATTGATGGCCACAAGATTTGCTTATTTTTCTTTTCTTAAATTCTTTTGCTTATTTTATGCAATGAATAAGAGATAATTATTTTTTTGCTTTATCTTTTTTAATCTTCGAAGCTATGTTTATTGAATTTTTTCAATGATGATTATTTATTAGTGTTTTCTTTTTTGATATTTTGAATCTTAGGTTCAGGTTCATCATATGTTATTTAGTTTTTTATTATGTGATTTTTCTTTTTTTAATAATTTTTTATCTATTGAAAATCACAAAAGCCAAATGCAATATGGAATTAGTCTTAATTGAGAAGAAATAATGATATGAAAGTTGTAATTAAATTAGAATTTTTTAATTTTTAAAATTATTTCATTAGATTCTTTATTTCCTTAAATGTGAAGAATAAGCATCAAGGAAATGGGATAACATTAAAGTCTCAATAAAAGAGTCAAATTCTAGCAGAAGTTGAGACTGAAAAGCAAAAGATAAATTCAAATGCATAAAGAAGTACTTCATCTCCAAATTTAAGATAATTTTATAATCTTTTTTTTAAAAGATAATTTTATAATTGTATTTTGGATATTAAAATTTTTAATTTTATATATTCAAATTTTGAATTTTGTATATTTTGATGATATTTATTTATTTATTTATTTTTATATAATATTAAATACTTTATTTGCTTGTGTGACAATATTTTTACTACTAAAAATTTGTCTTAACAAAAGCTTCTAAAATATAACTTTATATTAATCACAAATAATTTATTATATTAGTGACGAAATTAGCATAACATAATTTTTATTTTAGTGACAATATTATTTTTAAATTAATAATTTTATTTGTGACAATATAAACACATAACAATATCTCAAGCTAAGATTAGTGACGAAGTATTGGTCACCAATAAAATATTACTATTGATAAAAAATGGTTTGTCACTATTTTATTTTTTTGTGTCAATAATATTGTCATAATAAAATAGATTATTAGGATGGCTTATTTGTCACAATTTAGCATTTTTCTTCTGTCGATAAAATTGACACAATAGAACAAATTATTGTGACTACTTTATTCATCACAATTAAATTTTTTTTTTTGTGTCAATAAGATTGACATAAATAAATAAGGTTATTGTAGCCATATCGCTTTGTCACAAATATTAAATTTGTTAGTGTCGTGAAATTGGTCACAAAAATAAAGAGTACCTATGACCATTTGTCTAAAATGGTCATTCTTGTATTAGCATCAGAGGTATTTGTAACGGGAGGTGACGACTTCTAAAATTTGCTACTATTGCTAATTGTGACTAAAATTATTACTTTTAGTGATAACTTTTGTTATCACTAAAAACAAAATTTGTTGTAGTGTTGCTACATTACTTAAAAACTACACATAATGTCAAAACATGAGATCATCAAAGATAGCATTTATTTGGATGAAGGCACGAATGATGTAGATTGACATGCTTGCTAGGCACTGTGGTACAAACACTTTGGGAGCTGATAGCTTTGTTTTATCTAGCATTTCAATAATGAACCCTTCGATAATTGACAAAACATTTCCATCCGCATTTGTGTAACACCACATCTTCAACCTTCTTATATATCTTTGCATTGTATTCTGTTTCAATCCAAACCAAGCTGCAAATAGAACTTGCCGCAATATCTCAACCCATGTAATAGAATTAAGAGATTAACACCAAAATTTTACATCAAATTCTTGTTCTTTCACCTGCAAAACAAACCACAGTTAGGCAAACTATTCAATTTTTTATAATTATATTTTTAGCCAAAAAAGAATGTCATATAAAGTGCTTCTAATCAATTGTTTCAGTATCACAACAAATCAATAAAGATAAGAAAATTGGATTCGATCAAATAAAAAAAAAAGGGATAAACAAGCTTGCTAAGGAAATAGCATCAAAAGATTCATTTAGTTTGTATATTTGACTTACAACTAGATTCAAGCTGATCTTGAGCTTAAGCATTGCATTCTTTAGTTTTTCATTTTAGAAAAATTAGGCAACGAGTTTACCCATCAGAAAGAGAATTAGAAGAGAGTTGTGGAGCTAAACATCAATATCTATTTCATCAGCCAAATTTGTGAAAAGTATCTTAAGCAAAGATGGCAAAGCAAACCATTAAAAAGACAAATAATGCACCAAGCTTACAGATGCGAATAATAATTTATCGATATCAAACTTTCTACAGTGCAAAAGACTAAAAACCTATAGTCAACTCTTTGAGAGCTTCAGGAAATGTGCAGTAGATATCACTCTACATCTCATTAGAGAAGCTCAGAGAGCCACATGAATCTTGGCCAATCAACAATGAGCCTTGGTATAAAAGCTGTGATGAGACCAAAATACTCTAACAAATAAATGTAACCCAAAAGGTAAACAATGAAAAATATTGGCAATGTTTGACCATTTGGTCTCAGATTCTTTTCAGCTAAATAAAACCAACTTCATAAAAACCAAACCTTGTCACAAGTAAATGCATGTGCAAAATCAATCAGGGTGAAAGGGTATATCTGTCGATTGAAGCACGAACCTTACAAGAGAGCGAAAAACGAGCTGAAAATAGCTAGTGTTAGTACTATAAATAGTAGACATAAATACACCAATAAAAATTCACATTATCATCGATTAGGCACCAAATCCACTAGAGTTAAGATGCATTAGCTTCAGCCAAATTTCCTTCCAAACATGTCGACGGCTTTTCATTCATTACTCTAAGCCGACCCTATTAGGAAATTGAGACATACGTAACATGGAGATATAGAAATTGTTCAAGAGCGGTAGAACTCTAAAGCTCAAGTAACTTTGGCTTTCTCGCTGGTAGCTTTAATCAATCTTATAAAACGAACGCATAAAATGCCCGCAGGCATTGCTTAGTCTAATTGCTTCTCTTTTCAGCGGAGACTCTTCAACTTTTCCAGTGCTAATCTTCTCGTAATGATATTTTGGCTATATACATATACTAAAAAACCTTACCCTACAAAGACAATCCATGATACATAAAATAAGAGTCGGCTATTTTAGCAATTCTTCTAAAGTATGATTGGCATAGGTGCTTCCAAACAAATACATGCCTATGTACAAAGCTTGGAATGTTAATAATTCATTATAATATCCTAACCTAGGAGACAAATGAAGCTATATATCAAACCTCCAAATGCACACTATGGGCACTATTCTTTGCAAATTCATATCAAAAGAAAGCTATTACCTCCCAAAAGAGACACTCTACCATGTCAAGTTTAAATCCTCCATGCGCAAAAAGAAAGTGGGCTATGCTGCGCGTTTCAAGATTTTGCTGGGTAAATGTGATAAAGTGATAAAGGTGATATTACTATTGAAAGAAACCATACCCACTAAAATAGTGAAGAGGCAAGACAAGAACCTACGCAAAAACATAGGCGATGTTGCATATCGCTTAAGAATGTGTTCGAAAGCGAGTTGTATTTGTATTGGAATGACAAAGCCTGTTATCACATAAGATCATATATTACATGTTAACGCATCATCTGGCCAGATTCTCCTGCGCGATTCGATGCGACATAGGATCGTCTCGCCATCATCATCATCATCATCATCATCATCACACTCAAACTCCTCTTCATCAATGTCCACAAGGCCTTCTTGTCTCTGTTTAGCAATGATTCGCACGGAAGCATCCTCAAATAATTTATTACTTCTTTCCATAGAATTATAATGAATGACCTCTGGAGCAACATCATCTTGATGTAGTGGTCTTTCTTCAAAATCCTCAACGTGGATGGTTCTATCACTCTCTTCAAATTCAATCTCTTGATCTACGTTATCATTCACATCAAACATTTCAGAACTTTCTATCCGTTCAATCTCTGGAACATCAAACAAGTGTCTATGATAAAACTTCTATACTACTTTCCATTCGTTGCCTAGCTATCTTGATATCATCCAAGTAAAAAACTTGCTTTGCTTGAATTGCTAATACAAAAGGATCATTCTCATACCAGTATTTAGTAACACACG
>NC_052478.1:19733627-19788768 GCF_009730915.1 Dioscorea cayenensis subsp. rotundata
CAAGCATGTCGTTTCAACGATTAAAACTACATTTGCTTTCTGAGTTCAAACCTATTTTACACACTAAAAAACAAACACAGAGCTCTTTTACATAATAAAACAAACAACTTAACTTCCTTGATCCACCAAGATGTCGTGAGATTAGGATAGGTAAGAATGCGGAAATAATAAAGAAGTTTTTCTAGCCTTTTATCATGATAGATTTTCTTCGATAATGTGTCATCCAAGCCTTACGGAGAATCATCTAGACTTGGTAGCATTAAGATATATGTTGGGATACTTAATCTTGAATAATCTCCAAAGTGATACTCCTTGCCCTTGAGCAGGACTTGTTTCATGTAGTGTATTCAATGTGACATTGTAAAAATAAAATTTGGAAAAGAAGGCGGTACATAGAACATGTCTTGAGTCAACATATACCTTCATGATTTTGTTTCGGCATTATTTGACACCCTTGGTTGCCATTAATTGTGGGACAAGTTTTTTTCCAATCAGTGGAGATTGTACATGCTCGTCATAGCTTCATTGTCTTTTAATATCTCCACAGGACTAGTCGTCATCTTCGGAAATCGATGGGAGTTACACCCTTTCTTGTTCGCGGCTTATGATGGCGAAGAAAGAGTGATCTTGATATGATGCCCTTGCCTTCATCGGGATAACCTTCATCGTAACAAGGAGGGATTGAATTTAATTCTGATTTGCATACCCATCAATTTGCGGTCAAGAGCACCAAGGAAACTTATGGAGTAGATGTATCGGTTGCCTGGTAATCATTTTAGAATGCTGCGCTCACGGACTTGCATCACGGCGTTAATGCAGACGAGATAACCATGTTTAAAGGTTGATGGCTTTTATCTGGGCGCTATTGATTTCTTGATCAAGACCACTGGGACATATCTAGGGAACATTTCCTTTGCACAATGAACCCTTAACTTCACGCCGACGTCGAGTATCCTTTGTGCGCTGGCTCTGCGAGAACATTTCATCGTGCAAATCCCTCGCGGAAGAAAATTTCTTCTTTTGCAAGTTGTCTTATTCTTCTGCTCAAAGATGACTGGTCACAGTACTGATATATCACTGAAAGATGAGTTGTTTTACTTCTTACTGATCACGTGCAAATACTTCAGATTTGCATCGTGCTGTGTTTCTTTCTTGCTCATAAATTTTTCTTTCATTTCCTTGACTTCTTTTGCCCAATCTTGTTGGACATGCAATCGATAACCTCTTCATTCTTTTGTAGATATTTCAACTTTCGATGTTTTGATTTTCTTTTCTTGCTCTCACCATGTAGTCAAGTGTTTGAGGTTTTCAAAGAAAATTTATACTACAGGTGTTCTGGTAATGGTAAATGAGGTGGATATTTTGTTTCATTTTAATACGGTGAAAGTATTTTGCTAAGGATGGAATATAGAGATGAGATGGGTCATTTGTTTATTGAGCAGAGTGTCAGAAGTAACTTCTAGATGATTTAGGTTTGGCTTATGTTACGAATTTTACTGAAAGTGAGACTTTGGTGGGAATATTGGGAGATTTGAGCGAGGTTCGAGGGAGGATGATTGATTATAAAATTTTTGCTCGCCATTTCTACTAAAAAGAAATAAACTTATTAGTCTAAATAAATTTACATGCTTTGCATGTCGTTGATGTTAAAGATAACCGGGTTTTCACCATAACAAGAGAGGCGATATGGACCCTCACGGTTTTGTAGCCATAGACTCTTATTATTAGAGATAAACAAACCTTTATCGTTTTATTTTTCTTTTTAGGAATTTAGTTACATAGTTCCCACAATTAAAGAAAAACACATATGAACCTGCTGGTTTTGCAGTCACAGTTTTCTCTAATGCGAATGGACAAACTATAGGGTAATGTTCAAATTACATATTTAAGTTACATATTTCCCAAAGAGATAATAATAATGGAGATTCGGTTTTGTTTGAAACTTCTATTCCTAAATTCAAGAGAGAGAGCATGAGATTAAATTCTTGTTGTAAGAATGGAAAGTCTATTGTTTCTTGTTGTTTTAGATAGTTATTCGTTTCCCATTGTTTTATATTATCTTGTATTTTTTTTTCCATTTTTGTAATCTTTTGTGACATTGTTAATTTTTTCTCTATTATTTCATTATTTTCTCCATTAAGTCTTCTATTTTGTAATTAAATCTCATAGTATTTTTGTAATGAATCTACAATTTTTACTCCTAGAATGGTTATGTGATATTTCAATATTATTTTCTGTCTTTGAAATTCTTTCAAGTCTTCGTAATCATTATTTCTAATTCTATAGTATTTTCTTTATCTATTTTTCTTTTTCTTAGTCATCATATATTTCTCTATGACTTTATCTAAAATGTTCCCTTCTTCATATTACTATTTTGTTCTTGAAATAATTATACCTTTTCCTTTACTTTGTTCTTTTTCTTATTTATGTAATTTTTCTTTTAAATTATCAACTTCTTCTTCAAAGAGTTTTTGATTCTTTTTACAATTGTTCAATTATTTCTTTATGTTGTCTGAATTTATTGTTTAACTTTTCTATTTTTTGTTCTTCAAAAGTAAAATTGCATAAGTCTAATACACATTTCCTACATAATGATAATTCACATTTTAAGCATGTTACTCTATGTCTTGTTATGTGGAATTTATAGCATTTATCACATCTTGTTTTATAATTTATTTTAAATGGTTCAAATTTATGTTCGCATTTCTTAAAATTTTCAACTTGGTTATATTGTTCTAATAGATATTTAGGATTTATATCTAGATTATAAGTTTATTTCCTCGTTTTTTAATCATAATAAATATTTATGGAATCATATTCATTTTTCAATCTTGATCTGTAATTCCATAATCTATGTTGATATTTTAAATATCCATCTTGGTGAAAATCTTTATATTTTATTTTTGTTGGTTTCCAAATAGATTTATCAATTTCATCTTTTTCTTTTGATTTAATTCTTACTTCTATTAATGATTATGCTTGATAGTGAATTTGATCTCTTAAAGTTATATATCTTTTAACTCCTTTTAACCACATACATTGTCTTGCTTTTATTTATTCTTTTAGACTTATATTATCTTTTATTTATTCTTTTAGACTTATATTATCTTTTATTGTATATTTGACTGAGTTACTTATTAAAGTATCTATTAAGGCTATATCTGTTGAATCTATTAAATCTTTCATGTATAACAACTTTCAATAGATTTAAATTATTCTTCGAGGGATTTTTTCCATTTATTTAATCCGATTGTTCTTTGTTGATGTTCTAATGGATATAATTCTTTTCTTGGTATATATTTTATATTCCATATCCAATTTCCTTTATTATCATATTTTACTGTTTTGGTTTCTATTAGTATTTCTGAACTTATTTGATAAAACTGTTTCATTGTTACATAATCTTTAACACATATTAGCCAAATTGATCTTCTTTGTTTTATTTGATCTGTTACAGTTATATTTATATTTCCTAAATATTTTCTTAACGGTTTTAATTGCTTTTTAATTAGTTCTGGATCTGTTGTATATGTTAAATCCATTTTATTCTTGAAGTTCTTCTATTTTTATGCCTTTATTTTTATAATATATCATTCTTATGCTTGTACTACCATCAATATTTTCATAGAATTCTTCATTATTTGGTCTATTTGATATTGTTGGGATATCTATAGGTTGGATGTTCCATTCACTTTCTTCTAATACTTCTAATGGATAAAATTCTCCTTATATTCCTTTTAGTCCTTGATTTTCTAAAAATAATTTTGCTTTTTTAGGTGTTAAGATATATTTAATTCTACAGCTGTTTGTCAATTGTCCTGTGAATGTTTTTGTTATTATTAGATTTGCTGCATTTGAGATCATGGTGTAACCTTTTGAATTTATTACTAATTTTATATATTTATAAAATGTTTCAAGTGGAACTAAAAAGTCTGGGGTCATATAAATTATTTCTGGATGATCACAATTCATATTTAATTCCATGGATTCTATAGTTGCTTTTGTCATACTTTTAATTTGTCTTATATCTACTAAGCTTACTAAAATTTTTGTGCCTAATCCTTTTTTGTGTAATCTTATTACTCCTAACATCAGTAGGCCTAAATGGATTAATGTATAGCCTAATGATACAAGTTTATTATATGATTCTTCTGTTATTAAATCTAATATAATTTGTTTATCATCACTTGTACAACATATTTCTATTTCATCATAATGTTCATATATTTTTGTTTTTGTTTCAAATATTCCAAATTTATACAATTCTTCTCCTGGAATTAATTTTATATTCATATCTCTTGCTTTATTTTGTTGATCTTCAATTGTGTAAGTTACTTCTTGTCTTTTATGATGTTTATTCATATGATTTGTATATTTTAAATGATTTAAGATAGAGAATCTTCTAATTTTATCTATATTTTTTACTATAGTTTTGTTTTCTGAATTTTCTTGATTTTCTCTAGACATATTGAATTTCTATATTATCAAATTCTTGTGATAATTTAATTTTCCAATTTTAATTATTCTTTTTCCTCTTCTGATCCATTTGTAATTCTTAATTTTTCTGTTAGATATTCTTCTACTTTATTAAGCCATATATATTTAAATTCTTGTGATAATTTAATTTTTCAATTTTAATTGTTCTTTTTCTTCTTATGATCCATTTGTAATTCTTAATTTTTCTGTTAGATATTCTTCTACTTTATTAAGCCATATATATTTATGATATTTTATTTTATCTTTTAAGTTATATTGATTTAGTTCTTCTAAAGGATAATATCTTATTTTTATTAATTCAATTTTATAGTATTCTGTTGTTTCAAGCAGATGTTTCATTTCTTGAAAATTTTAACCTATATTCTGGTGGTTTTAATAATTCTTCTTTAGTCCAGATTTTAAATGGTGTTATTGGTTTTCTAATCTTTTTGATGGTTCCGGTGGGGGTGTGATGTGCTAAGTTTACTCAAAAACTTACTCAAAGATCAAACACACACACAATCAAAATAAGATAAAGGAGACAAGCAAATTGGTAACCAAGTTCAGCACAACCTTGCCTACATCTGGGGGGTCAGGCCCGGAGAAACAATCCACTAAAAGAGGTATAGGAACAAGGAGTACAACACTCACTCACTCTTTCAATACAAAGAATATCCTCTCAAGATTGCCCGACGGTCATACTCTCAACTCTCACCGAAGAGTCTTTCACAATTTGCTCATCCTAAATCTTCAAGCATGATCTCTTATATAGACGCACCGACGTCCACAAAGTTACCTTTTTTAGAATTCTCCGCTGCTTCCTAACTTGGACATCTTCCAAAATTAGATGTTACAACACCCAGTTGTAACATGGCCCACCTTACTGAACATGACTGAGTTCTAGCCAAATGCACCCGAATCTGCGACCTTCAACCTCCCGGTTCATTCATTCCGCCTCGTAGCAGATGACTCGACCCGAGCTCCTCCTGCCTGTAGCTGCTTCCTTCCTCATGTCACTTCAGAAGGTCTCCCTCTCCCGAGGGACGTGCCCACCAAGGCACACACGTCCATCTCACCAAAGATAGCCACCGAAGATCTCCCAATCTTCTTCCCAAACTTGGCCCAAGTTTGGTCTTCCCAAATGATCTTCGTTTGACTCATAGAAATATTGTTACTATACTTGATCTCATCTTCATCCAAGTTTAGCCTTCAATATCTTCAAGCATGATCTTCAATCATCCATGTTGGATCTCCAAATCTTCAATCATATCTCATGCAATCTTCAAACAATCTCCTCACATGATAAGTCTCTATTAATAGTTCCACCCATAGATAGCTCTTCGATCTTTCTTCAATTAGTGATGTTAAATATGGTCTTGATAATCTCCTTGGCATGTCTTTACCTTATTTAGTTTGTGTCTTCAAATAGCTTCACACCAAACTAAATCTTGTGTCTTTTAATAGCTTCATATAATCTTCATGATCTTGAACTCTTGCCAATAATAGAATATTCCTCTCTCTTCAAATAGATCTTTCTAAGAAAGAGCTATATCAAAGATATGAATAATCATCCCGGATCTTACCAAGGATAGATAATCATACCTAAAATAAAACTTACCCTTTTTGAAGAGATCCTATAGTCTTGATGCACTTACCAAAAATAGTTTATCATCACATGATTGTATTGAGAGGAATATCTACCAAATAAAATCTTCAACCTTGATCTTCATAAAATCTCCACCTAGATCTTCATCACATGTCATGACCTCATCCTTTGCCACATCATCTGTCACACCCACCCCTTCTACCGAGGTAAATGTGGCACCCATCAGTTAAAAATTTCTTTTTAACTGGAAACTGACGCTCTAAAAAAACCAAATCAGACTTACAAATCACAATTTACAATTTTATTTTACACCAACTACAGGTTCAAATACATAAATACAACAAGTATAACTACTCAAATTTATGGGTACAACCGCTACAAGATCACAACACCAATAACAAGAAAAAAAAAAGTGGGGAGACCCACTGCAGTCCTGGACTCAACCCTGACTAACTTTATAGTCGAACAGTGATCTACTAAGGTCCTTCTTCTGCAACTACAGCACATTCAGTTGGTCGATAGTGGCTCAATAATTTTAAATTAGTAAATGTAGTGTACATAAAGCATATAAAGATCAATTTTAACAAATAATTTCAAAACTTTCACAATAAAGAGCTTTTGAAACTTAATTTCATCACAAATCAACATTAAATCAATTTTTCCAAGAAAATCCAAATTATTGTGAGAGACTGCCCTCCTAAGAGTGACAGCTGGGCTTCGCCCTCTCATCACAATTCAAAATACAAGTAATATAAAAACCGTCCTCAAATCCATAGCCCGAAAACTCTCCCCGACTTAGCCGTCGTCACGACTAGGTTGGGAGCCACCAAGGTCTTCATAACCTTGACGTTGGCCCACCGGTCCCGTGTGGTGACCCCGGGATCCCGATGTATCATCCAATTAGGGCTCTACGCTCCCACCTGATCTGGACAAATCAACACTCAGGTCCACCACGCCACCTCTAAAGGTTGGCTCGTGGGAACCCACTACTGCAGTAGTCGGGCCTTAGCCCGCCGTCACCATCCAAACCATCATATAGATATAGCAATAATACAATCGGTATAAATCATATCACAGGATCCTTATCCAAGACAAGCATTCACATCTCGGAAATAAACATTATTTTCCACAAAGCCAATGCCAAAAGTATAACAATGCATAAACCAGTAATGTCCAGATCCATAATACCATTCCTATATTATGAATGAAAACCAATTCCACAAACAATACCGATAAAACATTTTAATGTGCTCACATGGTTTCACAAATCATTCCAAATCAAGGCATATGTAACCATCAAAAATAAACACATGAACTAAATAATTAAATCATAAATAAGTGTATTTTCACTATTTGAAAATATGTATAATTATACAAAATCATGTATATCAATACGATCGTCATGGCACATCAACGGCAAATAAATAATGATAAATATAAGTATATTTCAATAGTATACGCACTTAAACATAATAAAATGAAATAATTAAACCATCATTTCCAAAATACTAGTCATTAAATAAATATTTCAAAATAATAATAATTAAATAATTATTTCCAAAATAATAATAATTGTCCAATAATTTAAAATAATAGTCACTATCAACTCACCTGATTTTCCTTGAGTTTCTTGCTAGACTTGGAACTCCCTCCCAAACCTAATCAACACCTAACAATATAACATAATAAAAATAAATATATATATCACAATTAAACCCAAAAGAAAATACAATAAACAAATATCTGACTCTTTAATTGGCCCACTCACTCCAATCGGTTAAAACACAACCTTACATAATTAAACCGGTCTCCAATTGCATTTAAATAAACCCAATTTAGGCTAGACCATTCTGAACCAACCTCAATTCCACTGAACCAAACTCAATTTCACTGAACCAACCTCAATCTAGCCAACCAGCCTTGAACCAACTCCAATTCTTATACAAAATCTGTTGAACCAGCTTGGTTCAACTGAACCCAAATTTTCCTTGAATTGGTTCAGCCCAAATCCTTAGCCCAACATCCAAACCAAGCCCAAATCAGTCTTAACCCACTCAATTTAACCAAACAATTCAAGTCCAACCACACTCAACTTGATTTGATCAAACTTAGACCAAAATCAATTCAATTGAACCCAACCACTCCAATTCTCATCCAAACCCAACTCCAATCCATTTAATGAACTTGACTAAACCAAATCAAATTCTCTTCACTTGATTTGATCAAGCCCACTCAACCAAATTAAACCCAACTCAATCAATTCAATTCCAACTTGGTTTGATCCAACCAAATCAACTTGGCTAACTCAACCAACTCAATCCAACCATCATCATTAACACCTTAATCATCATCATCATCAAATTAATTAACCAAACTAAACCCTAATCTCAGTGCTACAGTAATACTACGGTAAAACCGAAAATCTCATCCTCCATTTCAAGCAAATTTCATCACAAATACAAGGTTTTCCAACATCTAAACATCTCACAATAACAACTTCACATTCTCATTAATATCTCTTCAAATCCATCATCAATTTCATCAAATTCAATACATATACAAACATGCATACATACACTCTCATTCATTAAAAATACACCAAGAAAAACTCTTACCAAATAAAACTATTCCTCCGGCGAACTCCCTCCAAGTATCTCCAAGTCCCTCTATTTAAAAACCTCCAATTTTCTCATTTCTTCAAATTTTCTCTCTCTCTCTCTCTCTCTCTCGGGTTACTGTAGCAAATGGAGGAGGGGAAGATGAACAAACCATCTATCTCTAGAATTTTCTCCAAATTATGTTTTCAGCCGAAATTCACTTTTAGTCCCTCAAAATATAATTTCTTACAAAACAGTCCCTGGATTATGAAATAGTATTCTCAAAAGGTCCTTTCAAACTATCCAATGGTCCCTGAAGTATAACACAGTGTTTAAAAAAGGTCCCTACCGCCTTACCTTTCAGTCCTTAGTTTCAGAAACATTTCATATCAATTCTTTTTCTATTACTCTTTAACCCAAAATTTTTTATAAACTTTCACATTTAGGTCCTTATTCTTTATACTTGGGGTTTCTCAACATGATTACTTTGTAGAAAAATCTTACTGCAACTGTAGTAATATCATGAATATATTTTTTCAATAGTTATCCAAAGGTTCAGGATATTACATCATCATCCTAGTCACCATTTCTTTTGATGAGTCATTTCTAGCCACGTCATCATCCTCATGCCATGTCACCATTTGGCTTGTCATATAATGCCAATCCACGTCATCAAACTTAACACTTTTGATTTGTTCCTAATTGAATATTTCTTACTTGATTACATAAGTCATGTATTTCATTTTTTCGATTTTCTTTTTCTTTTATACTATTTTTTACATAATCTACATTAGATAAGATAGTTTCTAATTTTAATAATTGTGTTTCAAAATTATTTAATTTCTTGATAATTAAATCCATCTTTACATCCATCTTTGTTTTTATTATTCTGTTAATATTATTTCTTCTATTATTTCTTCGATGATTTATATTACTATCTTTAATACCGTAAATACTCTAGTTATTATTTTTATCTCTTTTTTATGAATATTTTTCATTTTAAGATCTTAATATTATTGTATGATTTTCTCTATTGTTTCTTTAATTCATTAATGTTTTAAGATTTATTTTTATTTGATTTTTCATTAGTTTGGTTTAATTTGATGATTTATGATTTCTTTCTTTTTGATATTTTTATTGATATTGTTGATTTGATATTTTGTTGTTGTTATATTTTCTATTTTTTATTTTTGTTGCAGTAAAATAAAATTTGATTTATTTTATTTTTATGTTTTTTGCAATAATATTTGTATTGAACAAAAATAAGATTTGCAGAAAATATAATTTACTTCTACTTTGCAGTAAATAAAAATTACTACTACTTTGCTATAAATAAGAGTATTTAAAGAAATTCTTATGCAACAACAAAATCCACAACATGTAATATGATAGAAGTTAAACTTTGCAAATAACTCTATTTGATCCATAATTATTGAAAGTAAAAACTTATTTTTGGTTTTTGTTGGTTTTTTTATTTTAATGGGTTTTTGAAAAATTATCTTCCTTTCACCATGGACATTCTCTGTTGGCTCGTTCAACCTTACCATCTTAGAGTGTACTAACCTTTCCCTGTCTGCGGTACTAGGCCACCCTTGTAGAGTCTCCAGTTTCCAAAGCTTGAGTAATTATGACTTTGCATAATTACTTAGAAGAGTAATTTTTTGCAATTCAAATGATTATCTTTTATTATGTGAGAGTTCATCCTTTCCAACTTTCAGAGTTCAGACTTACCTCCACACTCTCTTTCCCCTAAACAGACCTCCTGTCCTTCTGACCGGTACTTTTTGTTGTTCTCCAGTTTGTCTTACTCCTCATATTAGTTAGATTAACTTTTTTCACATAAAAGATTCATTTTTAAGCTCAAAATATTTTTTTCAAAAGATCTGTACAAAACTCATTTTTTTTATAAAATTTTTAGATAAAGGTTCATGGACCAAATAAAAGTCATACTACCAAGATAAAACTTACTATCTACATGTTGGGGACCCCGTTAAGGGTTTTACCTTTGCATGGTAAATATTACCTTAAGGTTGTTGTTGTTGAGGAAAATTATTGTATCTATGATACCACTAGAACCTAACACCGACGTCACGCCAGCCTCGGGGACGATGAAGAGGTCGTTGGGGATGCCTTTCAACTTACTTGGGTGGGGCACATCCAAGTGAAGTAAAAGTTAGGGCAGAAGCTCTCTTTAAGAAGAGTGAGTAGAGGGAGAGAGATGCACGAGAGAAGGATGGATTCACATGAAGATGAGAAGAGGAATGGCGCAAGGGATTTGCTTATGGGAAATTACTCATGGAGAGGTGTGATGGATGGAACAAAGAGTTTGTTTATTCCAAATTACTCATGGAGAGGTGTTATAGATGGAACAAAGGGTTTGTTTATTCCAAATTACTCATGCTACTTACAAACACCAAGAGGCCTTATATAGGCTCCAAGACTTAACTCTTAAGCCACACTATTCCTAACAAGACACTTTCCAAACTTTACTATTACAAACATGACACATACCAAACTTTCCTATTACTAACAGTAATATGATTATTAGAGTATTTATTTATTTATTTAATAATATTTGTTACGACTTCCATCTCCAACAAAGTATAAACTTCTAGGTAATAGACATATCAGTAAATAGAATACAAATTCCTCGAAGATATGAACAAAGATTGAAAATTCACAGGCATATGCACAAAATAAAACTCTAAATCAAACATTCACATAGATTTATGATCTTTGACGGCACCGGCTTGGAGCATATAAAAAAATTTTCAAATTGCCCCTCAATTTATTTTTTCAAATAGCCCTCTTAGTTTTCCATGGAAAAGTTTTCTTTAGGTTGGGAGAGGAAAACTTTCAACAAATTTGAGGAAAAAGTGGTCATGTGACAAGTGTTGTGGAAAAGTTTTCCATGGAAAATTTTTGCAATCAAACAGCTAATTGACTGGAAAATCCTTGATGGAAAAATTTTCTATGGGAAAAATGACCAATCAAACACAACCTTAATTTAAGTTTTTTTGTTTTTATTATCATTGTTTTTTTGACAATATTATTTTATTTGTAATATGTTATCATTATTTTTATTATTATTGTTATTGTTGTTGTTGTTTTTTTTTCTATTGTAATATTATTTTATTTGTAATATGTTATCATTATTACTTTTCATGTTCATGAAAATAGGTGAGAAACACAATGCATATATATATATATATATATATATATATATATATATATATATATATATATATTCCGAGTCCATTGTGTTTTTTTAACAAAATGCAAAAAAAGTTCCAACCAAGGAACAAGAACAAACAAGGAACAAGAACCTGAACAAACAAAAATACAACAAAAGATAAAACAACCATGTGAACATGTCAACAAGATAGAAACAAGTTCAAAGTAGGAATGAAAATAGTGTCTTGAAACAATTTTCTTGGCATAAAGAAACAAACTAAAGAAGCAAATCGGAGACATAGTCAACATCATAAAAAAATTTAATTTACATGGAAATGCTAAATCAGGTCAAAACTTGTGTTTGTGTCCTCGATCACTTCTTAAACTTTTTAGGTGCTCTTCCATCAATTAAATCAAGCTAAGTAGAACAATTAGTCTATGACCAAACAACAATTGAAGCTAAAATGTAGAGTCAACAGATTGGTTACATTCAATAACCAGGTGAAACAACATTCCAAACTGCTGTAGTAAGTTTCCTCTAATAACCTGGCCAAACAACATTCAATTAATCAACCAGTCTTAATCAACTTATGAAACAAACATTGTGAGAAAAACTTCATATGAATAATGATACTATGTGGGGAAAACGATGATCTTGTTATAAATTCATGGCAAAAATGCAGTTTCCTGTCTGGTAAGTTGAAAAAGATTTTCATTTGTGTTTCATTATCAAGCAATTTTTGCAAGATGAACATTGCCTCATCGTTTGTCAACCTATCAATTTCAAATATAATTTCACCTAGCAATCTTATATTTTCCTCACGCTCTACAAGAGCAACTTTCTGGGCCTCTTCGTGGGCTGCTTCACGAGCTTCATGAGCTTCTTTGCGAGTTGCAGAATCAGTTATCGCCTGAAATCCTAGACTAACCATTTCTGCAAAGTTATTCAAATTCTCATTTAGTTTATCAAATCATTGGTCCGTTGTTGGCACTTTCCTCTTACGACACATTTTTGAGGTACCAACATTAGATGCCATAGGTGACTGAGTAGGAATGGGTTCTTCTGTTGACATAAAAAAATCATCCATGACCATTTCAAAGAAAGCCCTGTTATCATTCAAATTAATGTCCTCATGCTGATAATGCTCTGCATTATCACCAATATCTCCTCCTACAGTGCCATATGCTCTATCTTTTACAAATACTTGGACAAAGTCATTGAAAAATGGGAAAAAGAATTTCATAAAGACCTGCAGCTTCTTTGTGAGCCTATGTTGTAATGAAAAGTACAATTAGTAATACAAACAGCATATAAAAATAACAATATAAATTTACCAAATAACAATTTTTATATACCTTTGACATACTCGTCATATGCACTTTTATCACATTCGATAGTGCATCATTCGTGATTCCAAACAAAACCACTTATTCCTAGTATGTCAGCAATTGCAGTGGTTTTGTTCCTAAATAATTTCAGTCGAGACTCGATATTGGGGACGACCTTCAGTATTGTTTGGGGAATCTTCTCTTTCATCATTCTTTCCAATTGAATTTGGTACCCGTTTCTAAACCCATTTTTTGTCCTCCAATAAGGATTTGTAGATAACTCAACTATTGAGCCAATAAGAGCTCTATCCTCATCAATAGTCCAGAAATGATTGTTATGTCCCTGACCCTTGATTATGATTGTGAATCCATACTAGGAAAAAAAAAAGAGAAAAGAAAACAACTTATGATAGAAGAAGACATATTGAGCAAGTAGAACATATTCAAGTGTCACACAAAACACAAATGACATAATTATGAAGTACCAACCAAATATGTTTCATGACACATGTTGTCAAAATCCACAATGAATACAATATCACAAAAAATAATAACTATAGAGTAATAAAAATACATAGAAGCACACATGCGCATTATGTCAATATGAAATAGTAGACGACAACCTAAACGCCAAGTGTTATACATATCGATAGCCATGTCAAGTCTAAATTGTGTCCACTCATCAGTTAGTTCAACAGCTGTGATATTTTCCATAACATCTTCTTCTTGTTCCTCCAGGTTCAGATTATCAATTTCATCTTCGGTGAGGTCTTTTGCCATCTCCCTCCTAATAAAATTATGTAGCAGGCAACACGCGTTGATGATACAACGTTGATTGATTATACTGTAGAAACTTGGACTGGATAAAAATTTTCACCGATTTTTTAGAAGACCAAATGCCCTCTCGATAACATTTCTCACACTTGCATGTTTCATATTTAAAAAATTCTTGAGGTGTGTGTGGTTGATGTACATCGACCCAGGCACTTAAGTGATAGCGTTTAGGGGTGTAATCGATCGAGCTCAAGTCGAGTAGTAGCGAGCTCGAGCTCGAGCTCGACTGGAAATTCGATACTCGATACTCAGCTCGAGCTCGATCGAGTATTCATTTTATAGCTCGAGCTCGACTCGGTACACAAATCGAGCTACTCGATTAAGCTCGACTAAGCTCAAAAAGGCTAAAAATGACCATAAACATTATGCTCGAGCTCGAACTCAAATCGAGCTCAAAAGTTTTTTCTCTTGATTTTCATCAAATAAATCTAATATTATATATATACATATATGCTCGATTAGGCTCGTGAGTACTCGAGTCAAGTATCACAATACTCGAACTTGGCTTGGTCAACTACTCGAGCTACTCGAGCTTGAGCTTGGCTTGACCACAACCGAGCCGAGTTTGAGTTTTTGCCAAATCGAGCCCGAGTAGCTTGCGAGTAGAGGTGTATCATTTACACCCCTAATAACGTTGCCCTCGAAAAAGAGCAAAAAAACTAGGGCAGTTTACATATCCAGCATAAACTAAGTAGTAGAAACCTAAGAGATGTAAAAATAAATACAATTTGTTTTATGGACCGTTGTGTTAGTTATATTAGATAGACCAAAAAAATTTAGAGGCACATCTTATTTACCATTTGGAACTCTCAGCCCATTAGGCTTCTTTATGGCATTCCTAAAAACTCGACCATCATGAGCTGAACCTTCCTAGCCAGATAAGACATATGTGAATTGCATATCTTGATCACAAACACCTAGTACGTTAGTTGTTATTTCAAACCTTCTTGATCTATATCTTGGACAATCAGCTTTAGGCACATTTACATAGATGTGTGTGCCATCTAACGCTCCTAGACAACACTATGTTATAAAAAATGTCACTTAAAAAATATAAATAAAACTAAAAAAGAAAAAGTTAAGTTATTTACCTTAAACCACTTCCATCTAAAGTTATTTGAGTTTTCGAGTACAGGTTTTGGTTTTTTCAATAGAACACCATGGCAAAGAATAACTGACTTCAATACAGCATAGAAATGTTGGCTAACTGTTTCTCCAAATCGGATGAAATCAAATTTAATTATCCTATTCTTGATGTGATGTGCTATAATGTTAATAAACATTGCTGTCATTTCTTGGACCTTGACAATTATAGTGCCTCAACCCACCAGTAGTAGTTAGTAACTGACACAAATTATGGAAACATCGTCGGTCCATATGCAACTTATCGACGCATTTTATATCGCTTTCATAAACCATGCGGTGAAGGAATTCTTGTTGTATGTGGCGGCATGTATATATTGATACAATCTCCCCCTTAATCATTTTATTTCTGTAGTTTCGTTGCTTGATTGCACATGTGGAGATCATGAGGCTTAGTACATAGATATAGCACATAGTCATTGTGGCATATCATTGAAGTTGTTTAATATTCTTCATATCTAAAATAACAATTACATACATAAGAACTCAGTTAGCCATTGTCATTGTATTTGTGTGCATTTGTGAGGCAGGACTTCATTAAATACTAATTAAAAAAAAAACTTTATCCTCAATTTAAAGTGCAGGCTGGAACTTGGGAGGAAAAAATCTCTAAATTCATGGGCAAGTAATAGCAAAAAGGCCTACAAATTTGTTCTATTTATTGGTGGTATTGTTTTAAGGATATCTTCATTATGTTATAGGGAATGACATTTTGTAGTATTTCAAGTATATGTGTGGTTTAATGTTACGTGCATAGTTACATTGGTTTAGTGTAATGTGTGTTGTTACATTTGATAACTTGTCTATCCTCTTGTTCTTGAATTACAGGAGTTGCTTACATCCCTAAAGTCCGTGATGTTTTCTTGTGGTAAATCCGATATCATTGAAGTGTCCAAATGTGCTGGTGATGTGAGTGTACATCTATAATTTGACTTGTTTTTTGGGCCTATAAAAAGCTAGTTAGATCCTTTTCACTAACACATTATTGTCATCATAGCTAAACAAGATAACAACAAAAATAAAAATAGCTTGTTTGTTTTCTTTTTGCTAACCCTTGCCATAACATTTCAAAAATAATTGACTGCTTTTGGAATCTTGGGTTCAAAAGTTTATCAACCTCATAATGCCATTATTAGATTATTAACCTCTAGCTTACAGTAGTTGATATATCATGCTACTAACATTGTAGTTGCTACCATACAAATAAAACCTCTAGCTTACTGCATTTTAACCCGTTACATTTTGTCACTTCAATAAAGAATGCACTTCCCATTTAAATTAGGGAATAAAATAAAAGCTATTTATTAAACCAAAGTCCACCTTTTTTTCATAAGAAACCAAGTGGTCATTAGGATGCTAAGTTGCTAACTATATATTCTGCATCTTGTGATTATAACAAAGAAAATTTTGATAAGAAAATGCATCAAACCCATTTTCCCAAATCGGCAAACACAATAACTGAGACAGAGATGACAACTAGTTCTAATTTTAATCCATGTGTCCTGCAATTATACTCAAATTGAAGATTCTGGATTGATCTAAGACTCAACACTTTGGAAATAGATTTATTGAAGAAGCTAACATTATAACCACAAAGAGCAAGAACAACTAAATTTAATAAATTTACCTAGATAAACAGAATAACTACTAAGAAAGAGATGTTTTTTCAAGAATTATACCTTAATGACTTGACTTGTTGCCAAAGTATGAGAAAGAAACAAGCTTAGTGGTCTAAGGGCACAAAACCTACCAATTATATTTATATGCAGCTTGAACCAAATTGTCTGAAAAAAAAAATGAAGAGGTCATTTGGAGGCATCACTCTTGATATTTTATTAGTTCATGCATATAGTGCATCACCACATACTAAGTTACCACTAGACCAAGAAACAACAAATTCCTTGAAACATAGAACCATAGAAATGAAGAATTATTCAAGGACTATATAATCAACAGTGAGCTAGTGTCCAGAGCTTATACAACACTATCAACAAGAATAATAACATAGAAATTTTCTTAATAGATATGAAAGTCAGTAAAGCATAGACATCAACAAGATACATATGAATGTGTTAACGTCCTAATAAATTTGGAAGAGCTTACTAGCAGAACAACTACAGAACACAACTAGATGCAAACATATGAACATGGGTGACAATGCAAATTAATGGCAAAAATTTATGCAAATAAAATATAGAGCAAAAGTAGATCAAAATGCTTCGCCGCAATACCAAAGTTAATTCTCAAACATTCATGACATTAGCGTAACAATAACTATAGCACAACTTGAACCAATAAATGGATCACAAAGGCATATAGCTCAAACTCACAACTTCCTCAGTTAAAATTGCTAGAACATGAAGGCATTGCAGAAACAAAATTGATAACAAGCATCACCCAGTAGCACATAAAGAATACTAAAGTCTGGACCTCCCACAGGAGAACTCGAAGGTAATACCAGAAAACAATGGCCATATTCAGATTAGGTTATTCATGACCACAAGATTGATCAGAAGCAAGAAATATGAACAATGTATCATTTTCATATGATAATAAACAAGCATATAAAGAAATAATCAAGAACATCAAATAAAGTATATGAAAAATAAGGATAAATATGACAGTTCCTCTCATATTTTTCGGGATAAAATCTGAAAAATAGGAAATAACAACTAGTTCAGGTGAAATACTGTAAACCACCCAATTCCACCAACAAAAAGAAGATATTCTCAATCCAATGCAGCAAAGGACAAATCGAACAATAGTAAATCAAAAAAATATAAGAGGAAAAACATACCAGCGCCGGAGAAGGAGTGGGAGAGAGGAAGAAAAGCAGCCCAAGGACTGTTGAATCAGCAACGGAGGAGAAGTTCTACACGCCTTCACCGAGAGAGCACCGATCGAAGTGGTGCCTTTGGAGGAGTATGGCGAGCGAGGAGATCAGCGGGAGAGAAAAAAGTAGGGCTAGATGGTGGCTTTGGCTCTCTCCAGCACTGATTTCTCTCACATACCATAGAAAAGAGAAAAATTTGGATGGAAAAAACAATTAAAGTGAGAGGTAAAATGGTCATTTCAAGTTCCTGATTGGCCATTCCTCAAGAAAATTGAATGAATCCTAATTCTCCCCTCATCTCATTCCCCAAACAATCCCCCTCATTTCTATGCCTGCTAACCAAACAAGTTACTGACTGGGCCCATCCACAATCCAATCCCACTCTACTTCTTGCAAACAGACAACACCTAAGTAATGGAGAGAGGGTGGGGTGTAACATAAGCAACCACTGTAAAGCTGGCCCAGACTAGGCGTCCCGCATAGCTATGGAGAAGAGGATTGCACAATTGCGGAATGTGAAAAAGGCACCCCATTTCAGAGTGAAGCCAACCTAAGCAGCATCTAGGCCTTAGGAGTGTGTTGGAGGCCTTACCAAAGCATGGGCTTGTGATGGTAAGAGGGCAAGGGAAAAAAAGAAGACATGTAAAAATATAATTTCATTAAATATTAATTTATTTTTAAAATATGAATATTTTGAGATGGTCCATTTGATCCTTTCTTATGATATTTATGGGGAAGGAGGCAAGTTTTATAAAAACGGGTGAAAATTAATTTTCGTATTTTCAAGAATGGCAAATAAAAAGCCTAAAAAAATTAATAAACATTCCCAAAAAAAAAAAAAACCAATTTTTAAACCAAATTATAAATATATCATATCTTTCATCAAATTCCAACTATTTAAACAAAAATGCAAACCACTCACAACGTTCTTATGTCATCTTTAAACCCTGTATCTCTGCGCAAGCTCCTCCTCATGGAAACCCTAACCCTAAACCTCTCCTCTCCCCTCATCCGCCATAGTCCTCATCTCCGCTCTCGATTCATGTCCTGGTTCTCTTCAACTTCGGTTGCCAGAGCTCCAATGCCGGCCATTGCATTTGGGACCTGGCCAGTGATGTCCAGAGCTCAAGATTTCCCAATTTCTGGTAATGAATTCCATCTATTCATTTGTTTTTTCTCTGAAATATTAATTTTTTTTGTCAATCTTGTGATTCTAAGATGCTTATTCTTTGATAAATTTAGGCACGGATGGAGCTTTGGTGGGGTTCATCACTGGGAAGAGCAAGGTGACAGAGTTAGCTCACTCGTAGGTACAGAGTCCCATTTTATTCTTTTATCGTCCATCTTATGTTCACTACATTGTCTTATGCTCATATTGATGGTTGTCTCTTCTAATTCCTGTTAATTTTATGGATAAAATTGTCACTGAAACTAAATTTTATGCTGTTAGCATATGCATATATATATATATATATATATATATATATAGAATAATTAGATTCTAATGTTGATTTAGTATAAATTGAGGCAAGTTTGTTGGTCATCTAAAAGTATGCTGGTTATTGTTACCTTTTCTTTATTATGTTTACATACATATGCTCTGTTTGTAATATATATGTGGTGTGTAAACAACTGGATTGTTCAACTACAATTGTTCATGCTAACACAGCATTTATGCAATAATAATTATAATAATTGCAAGACTTGTGAGTATGCTCCAAGGAAACAAGCCAAACTACAGAACAATAAGTTGACATTTTTATTTTATGTGGTTCACCCACTATAGAGCTACATATACAGGTAAGCCAGCAAGCATGATTTCACTATCAAGATTAGAAAATTATACCAAGAAAGGTATGTTATTAGTTACCTCTCTACAAACAATTGTGCATTCCCACCATCATCTTCTCCCCCCACATTTCAGAAATACAATGAGAAAAACCTTGCATTCGTTAAACATTCTTTAAATCACTTTCGTATCTCTCTTATTCAAATTGCTCCATTCACACTGAACACCACACATTCCTAAAGTGATATTGATACAACAAAGTTATATCAACATAGTTGTGCAGTGTTAAGGAGTGACTTTATGTCATTAATCCCAACAATATGTTATTTTTGTGATTATTATATGCGTTTTTTTAATATAATGTACATGATGATGTTTTCTATGATGTGGAAGATGTATGGAGCATGGCAAATCTTCTGTTTCTTACATTCATTTTTTGTACATTTTGTTATTCTCTGTCTTATTAGTGTGTGGAGAAGCCTTGTACAAAAGGGAGATGCAGTTGTTGATGCTACATGTGGCAATGGCCATGATACGCTTGCATTGCTCAAAATGGTAGCTAATGGATCAGGTCGGGGTTGTGTGTATGGGATGGACATTCAACAGTCTGCGATAGAGAACACCTCTTTATTATTAAAGGAGTCAGTGAATGAAGATGAGGTACTGAAATGAAAGGAAGTTCTCTTTACTGAATTGTAAACGAAGAGTAGAATTTGTAGAAGATTGTTTTTCTTTTCTTTCTTGCATATCTGCTTTTCACTATCAAATCCTAAAGTACAATTAAAAATTTTTTCCCTCCGAGTAGAATTTACTTTGCCATCGAAAAGGTCCTTTGATGTTGTATAATTGCATTGGGTTTCTAGTATTGTTTATATTTTTTGTATTTCAATTCTTGAAATCAGTTGCTTACTTATGAGTTGTCTTTGTCAATCTTTTTTCATTGTTGCCTTAGAGGGAATTGGTTAAGCTCTTTCTGGTTTGCCATAGCAAGATGGAGACTGCTATCCCAAAAGATACTCCTATCAGGTACGTAATCGCTTTTCTTTTCTTACTTTATAATAAAGTACACCATGTAATTTGATTTTCTATGTTATTTTAGCAGTGACATTTTGTTATCACCTAGAGCCAATGTTGTTAAGGGTGCAAGGCACACCCGAGGCGCTAGGACCCTTATATTGCCCGAGGCGCAAGGCGCAAAAAAAACGCATGCCTGATCGAAGTAAGGCGCACACACACAAAGAATATATATATATATATATATATATATATATATATGTAGTTATATAGTTATATACACACAAAAATAGAAAGCTTAAAGCTTTAAACTCTAATATTAACAAACATGTCTTATCTTAAAGTCAGAATTCTATTCCTAAAATCATAAGCAACTAATAATCATCATCATTAATGTCAAACTCTAAATTCATGTTTTCATTTTCTTTTCCTTGTTCAGAATTATAGCCATCTATGAGGATTTGTATAAAATAGTGAAATATATATTGTTTAGTTATTAGATTATATTTTTTTAATAGACTTAGAGACTTTTCATATATCAATGCCTAGTAAACTGTGGCTCTTTTAAACAATAGAAGACTAACAGTTTTTTCAATCAGGAGCGCCTTTTTTGCACCTTGGGCTTCAAAAAAAGGCGCAAAAAAGCACAAAAAAACCCTTGCCTGACTAAAAGCACCTTGCCTTAGACCCTTAGAGGCGCTAAGGAGGTTTAGTGATGTGCCTAGGCACCTAGGCGCTCTCGCCTTAACAATATTGCATAGAGCATGCTAAATTTTTTTTCTTGTGCACTTGTCTTTTTGTTTGGGTTATAAAGAGGAAGGAGCATCATCAAATTTTGTAATCAACCAAGTGGTGTTCTTTGCTTGAATAAGATTGTTTCTCATGTATACATAGAACAACTAGTTTTCCTTATCTTATAATCATCCTCAAACTCACTGCTAGGAGCTTCATTGATGAAATTGAAGCTATTTGGTTTTCCTTATGTGTTAGTAAACTTTGTGGTCTTCTCAATAGACTTTTTTGATGGTTTTAATTGGTTGTAGGAAAAGTATAAATAAAACCTATGTAGCATTAATGAATTATGGGTTGTTGGTACTTCTTAATCATAGAAACAAAACTATCACTACTAAGTATTTCCTAGCAAATTGTAAACCTAGTCTCTATGCAAGTGCGGTTTTAGGTTTGAGCAAAATAACTCCCACATATTAAGCTGATCTAGGCGGTCTTCTTTAGAACATGGCGTGATACATTCGTCTGTTACACTATGAAACTGATGTCAAGTACCTAATATGCTCAAGAATTACCCACCGCAACCCTGGTTTATTCCTTTCTCCAGGGTGTAATAAAGCCGTTAAAAGTAGAAGGAATGAGGAGGTAAAAATAGCGCATAGTGGTGGAGTAGTCCTAGAAAAGAGTTTTCTAGGCATTCTCTTAACCTTTTTCTGCATGCCCATAGTTAAAGAAATAAACAAAAGAGAAATTTAATAAAAACTTATAAAATTAAATCTTGAAAAACTTATAATATGGGGGAAGGTTCTTCACAAGACTCAAGAAAAAGAGATAATTGGATTTGCGGATATATGATGCCTCTTTGAAGTAGAAGGCTTACCTTTGTTATAGAGGGTTACAAGGTTCTATTATTGATTCTTGACGTCATTACTTACATTAGAATCCAGATACCACACTGCTTACATAAGGTTGTATTATTACTAGACACTATTTAGAGATTTTTGGTCACATGATTTTATTGGCCACATAGACTGAATTATTTTCTTGGGTTGGCTGCCTTCACATGCTCATCTTGTCATGGTTGCTTTCCTGGCAATTTGTGCAGAGTTGTACTTCATTCTTTAATAATTTACAAATTAAAGTATGACTCTGCACAAACTGCGAGGAAAGAAACCCTAACAAAATGAGCATGTGAAGGCAGCAAACCTAAAAAAATAATTCAGTCGACGTGGTTAATAAAATCATATGACTAAGAATCTCTAAATAGTGTCTAGTCATAATAGAGTCTTATGTAAGCAGTAATGTCACATGGATTCTGATGTAAGGAATGACGTTAAGAGTCAACAATAGAGTCTTGTAACCCTCTATAATAATGTAGCCCTTCTACTTGAAGGGGCATCGCATATTCTCTTATCAAATCCTCTCCTTGGCTTAAGTCTTGTGAAGAACTTTCTCTTGTAAGTTTTTCAAGATTTAATATTATAATTTTTTTCAAATTTCTCTTTTGTTTGTTTGTTTGTTTAACTATGGCCATATAAATGAGGTCATGAGGATGCCTAGGGAACTCTTTCCCAGGAACACTCTACCTCTATGCACTATTGTCTATGTAATACGTAGAGCTTTCTCTTTACTTTTTTCTTTCTTCTACTTTCTAATCCTAGAGCAGGGAATGAACCAGGGTTGTGGTGGATAATTTTCGAGTCCATTAGGTACCTAACATCGGCTCTGTAGTGTGACTAATAAATGTAACAAGTCATGTTCCAGAGAAGACCACCTACAACAGCTTAATACGCGGGAGTTATTTTGCTAAAACCTAAAACCATGTATGGTTAAAGTAGAAAGAACCTGCGGAGAGACAAGGTTTACAATTTACTAGGCAATACTTAATAGAGACAGTTTTTTTCTATGATTGAGAAGTATCAACATCCTATAATTCGTTAATGCTCTGTAGGTTTTATTTACACTTTTCCTACACCCAATTAAAACCATCAAAAAAGTCCACCTGCATTTGGATCTTTGTTTAGGTAGAGTAGCATATTATTCCATGGTATGCTTCCAGCTAAAAATGTCATAGATAGATTACTGGTGGATTTATTTTCGTTTTCTCCGTGATGGAGGAAAAATATTTTCGGAGCTTTTGGGAGGAATTCCCCTCGATAACAATAAACTTATAAAGTTGATGACATAGAATTTCTTAAACTTGGTGTGGTTTAGGAGGCGCACAAATGCTATAGATAATAGTGTCACCTTGATCTTCTATGGCAAATGTGTTGCTATCAAGCTTTAACAACAGATCTTTGGGTGGGCCACCAGCATTGTTGTCTGAGATATAATATCGGCCCACTCTTTTAGATGGATGCAGGATTTTCATGAGGCTCCTTTTTGGCCTTAGAAATATTTTCAAACTTTAAAGAAAACAGGAAAAAAAAATATATAACCTGTTATAGCAATGGGTAAATGTATGATAAACTTTTGGCAACCACTTCAACTAGGTTTAGCACTATTTCATTCTTTTCTTATATGCATATTTTGCTTTTCTTTGAGCCACTCATATGCTTCCTTTCATGTTTATATGTTATTGCGAGAGACTAAACTCACATTGATCTGCATGCCTAGGTGCTGAAAAGAAAACATGAATGAGTATATTTTGATTAAAATTAATTCTGGATGCAACAAACTATTAAATGTCTATTAGGTTACTTTTGTTTAAGTTGTTGGGGTTTAGGTTTTTCCTAGACAAGTCATACATGTTTCAACTGTTACATAAATTTGCATGGATGTGCTTTTTAATTAAACTAACTAGTCTTTGGGTAAGTTAACTAGGTAGCATGAATTTGGTATTCCTTATTTTATTTCGTTGAAGTTCAATCCTGTCATTGGTTGCATCTTCGACAAATGGTAAAATATTTATTATGGAAATAAGTGATGGAAGAGGATATTTTTCTTAATCTTCTTGGCTCTATATTTTTTATTTGATAATTTGGAAGAGAAACGAAATTATTAACAAGCTTATTTTGGGGGTTTTTCTGGGCTAATAAGATAAAAGGGAAATTACTTGTAGGTCCTTGACTATCTTTTTTCCTCACAAGGTCTATATGACTTGTCTATTCTCTTTTAGGGACAAGATTGTTGATATAATTGCTTCTAAGTCCCCAACATCAAATGAACTGAACCGATCCAGTGAAGGTATTGAAAATGCGTTAACCTGTTGTTGGTAATCATCTGTCAAACTGGGTCAGAGGATAGTTATTTGAAGACTTTACATATGTTAAAACTGTGTTGGTGTTAGAGTTTTAGATAAAAGTTATAATTTTTTTCGTAGATTAATATATGCGTATGTAGAATTTAAAAAATATCCAGGATTCAAGAAGCAAAATATATTCAGCAAAAACTTTCAATCATATATTTGCATAAGCTTTCAAGAAGATATTTGCATGATTTATTTTCTAACCAAAATAATAGTTTATTTTTAAATTAAATAAATTCTAGTTATAATTCAAAAAATATTTACATGTAGATTTACTTACTTTAAAATTGCCAAAACAAAACAATCACCAAATCAATGCTCCTCAAGAAGTCTTATCCAAGAAAATAAATAACTCCGGTAAGATTCAAGTAATATTTTAAAGGTAAATGCAAACCTACATACAATAGCAAACCCACCAATAATCCTTTTAAAATAAAAACCAAACCCAAAATAAAAATTTGGTGCAAATGCTTACTTGGTAAAATTTATAATGAACCTACACTCTTACTCTCCATTAGGCCTTATAAATCTGTAGTGTAATACCCTATGAAAACTTTTATTATTGACCATGTGTCTTACATACATAACTGAATGTCCATTGTACATGATTCAAAACCTATAGATATTTACATATATGCACATAATTCACAACCTTTGCACACACACTGGGATGCTTCTTAATATCCTCATCTAACACACTAACTAGGGCCTTCACTTTCTTCAATTCAGTTGGTTGATGCACAAAAGCTGAGACACAACCCAATTCATATGGTACAATCCAATAATCATAATTACCAAGACAAAACCTTAGTATGATTTATCCAGATGCAGCACACTACTGGATTAATCAAATTAATAATGATCAATCTACCAACACTCTTGGGCTAAACCATGATTATACAATAAATGAAATCTAGCTAAAGGGATGAAATCTTCACTCATGCACAACCAAACACATTTTCTTTTTATTAACAAATAGTAGATCTTAAAGATGAAGAACAATACACAATTCTTATGTATTTTTATGGTTTTAAACTCCAAAACCTCTATCAAATTGAGGAACTAATGAGTTTAAACTCCAAAGCCTTACCAAATCAAGGAACTATCACCAATTGTCCCCTTAATTTGAGCCTTAAAATCAAGGCTGAACAGCTAGCTCAAGCTTGGCTAGAGTATAAACTCTAAGGCCTTTGCTAAAGGAAAATATCACATGGCTTCTAAAGGCAAGAACAAAGGTTGCAGCATGGTTGTTGCAGTAATTTCAAACGTCATGGCAATATTACATGAAGATGGAAAAGAGTTTAGAGATCTAAAGGTTGAGATGTGTAGGGATCCAAGACTTACTTGTAACTGAACTTTCAGACTGGTGATCGTACTCTGTGGAACATCAATGTCTTCAAAGAGATGGATATGAGGAGAGGATATGGGTTTTGAATTCTTATAATGAAAAGATGTGGAGATAGTGATCGTCAATGGACCTGGGAAGATATAGCTAGGAGAAGAAGATGGAGCATGCAAACCAAACCATATTCTCTTATCTTCCAGGTTTTTAACTTTTTTTTTTCTTTCATAAAATTACATGTTAGTACATCTACTATGATTCAATTTATGGAGCAAAACTTAGTTCACATGCTAGTCCCTACTCGCCTTATTAATTGGATGGGTGTTGTAACGAGTTTCTCTGATAGCCCTGCACATGCTTCCTAGTACCAAAGAGAGTGAAAGTTGAAGTAAATGGCCTTTATCCTAGACCTTGACTTGCATCTATCTTTCATATACATTGCCCATCCAGCTGTAAAGCCCTGCTGGCTAAGATGGAAACGCCCTCCAGTTGCCAATTCAATTTATGGAGCAAAACTTATTTCACATGCTGGTCCCTACCCGCCTTATTAATTGGATGGGTGTTGTAACGAGTTTCTCTGATAGCCCTGCACATGCTTCCTAGTACCAAAGAGAGTGAAAGTTGAAGTAAATGGCCATTATCCTAGACCTTGACTTGCATCTATCTTTCATATACATTGCCCATCCAACTGTAAAGCCCCACTGGCTAAGATGGAAACGCCCACCAGTTGGCAATTCAATTTCAAGCCCCTTGATAGGGACTAATGTCACCTATGAAATGCAAGTGCATGTGCACGTGCCGATTAAGTAGTATAGAATGCTAAAAAGTAGGGTTATCGATCCACGAGGAACTAGAGAATATTAGTACTAGTTTTAAAACCGTCAATTAACCTAATCGAAATTGTGAGTGATAAATCTGAAACAAAAAAATAAGAACTAGAACAAAAAGTAAAATCGCGGCAAATCAAGCATGTAAGAAAGGTGTTCAGTCATAGACATTCCCTAGTGTTTAGTCAAGTCTTGGACAAGGTTGCGCAAGGTTTTGTAATACAGTTGAACCGAGAGAGTTCCTAATTCATATTATCCCCTTTCTTAAGGTGAACAATAACTAGTCTCATATGGCGTTGATATACACTACCTTATAACTGCATTGCACTTGATGAACTCTATCTAGAAAAAACACATCTTATGAGTAGTCAATCCCTCTCTCGAGGTAATTAACCCAAATCCATACAAAGCAAGATCGGGATCTCTCCCTAATGCTCGCTATCTACGATTGCATTACACTCATAATCATATGTTAACTTACTTGGAAGAATCACGGCGAGAGATCTCAATCCCAAGGTGTCCTATTTCTAGTCGGACTCGTGATTCCCTTTAATTGTGGTATGTCTATCCTAGGTGGATCTCTCGATTCGTCACACAAGTACAACAATCATGAACTCTCGGCTTTTGCTACAATAGAATCCAAGGCAATCAAATCACACTATTAAATTCAACATCAACGTATTGCAAAAGATCAATCAATATGAAAGCTCCAAAGTTTACAACCATTGTTAATAAAAAATATAAGCCTTAGATTCTATCCATGCCCAAAGACCAAGAAGGTTAGTTCTCCATTAGAGGAGAACAATCATACAATCTAATCAATGCGTGAAAAGTATATGAAAATATTGAAAACTCCCTCCACGCTTCGCCGCCTCGGAGTGCTGGTGAATTTTCCACCAATCTTCCACAAACGCCACTGAGAACTCTTCTTGACGACTCCAATGATGCCCTAGATCGTGGATCTTCCCTTCCAAGTCGTTGGATTGCTGGAGAAATGCTTGGGGTTATTTTTCCTATCCTTCCTTTGCTCAGCCGCCAAAAGATCCTCCTAAAACCTCCTAATAAAATTTTTTATACCTAACCCCTTATGGACAGCTTACGGGCGCAAGAACAAGGTCGTAAGGAGCTGGAGATGATGGGTTGTGTTCTTTATGGGCACCTTACAAGCGTAAGTTCCGCTTGTAAGATCTTCTGTCTTAGTGTTACGGTCCAACTTACGCTCGTAAGTGTTGAATCGTAAACTTCTCTGGATAGCGCTTGCGACCTTTATTACGGGCGTATGTGCCCCTCCCCTCCCCTCCTGTGTAAAGTCCTCTGGATGAATCTTATACCCTAGCTTACAAGTCTAAGTTTTGCTCGTAAGTCCCTCTGTGTTGCAATTATACTCATGCTTATGGGAAGGTTCTCTGAATGACGCTTACGGTCATAGGTTGTGGCCGTAAGGGAACTGTAAGGCTTTATGTCTGGCATGTTCCTTTGTTCTTGATGTTGAGAGAGCTTTATCTTCCTTGTTTTGGTTCAATATTGCTTCTTTTATCTCCCTCTGATTCATTATGTATTGCCAGTGGCCTGAAATCAAATTTTACACCATGTTAAGCATCATCTTCCCAACAAATGCCTCAATATATGCCAATTAAGTGTATGAAATAATATAAAGAATGTGTTCAATTATGCACTTATCACCCCTAATTTCAAAAGTTTTGAGGCTTACATCATAATCATGTAATAGTGAAGGCAATTCAAGCTCCTAACTATACTAGATTTATAAAAGTTTTAAGTGAGAATAAAGATTTCATTGACGTTAAATGAAAAGGAGATGAAGGAACTCTTTTAATTTATGCTTCTCTAATTCGTTTCGCATCTTGCACTTATTACATGGCCCTAAAGTATATTTTTTGTACCATAAAGTTCACTTGCATTAATGCCTTGCAAAAAAGCATCTAAACATACACTTAAGACGTTTACCACATGCTAGCACATGCATCATAGGCAAAAAATTCAACAACATAGTACAAGCCATTATTGGCAATAATGCCCTTCAATGAAGTGATGCTTGGTTGCAATATATTCACTACAGATGTGGTAAGCATGATTTTTTGGCATAAAGATTGTTTTGTTGTCATGCAATAATATAGTAGCTTTATCTTGTTTTTCTCTAATATCGTCTAAGATTCTTCTAAGCCATGTTTGTTAAGCAGCCATGGCAACTACTATTTGTTTTGCTTCTACTAAATACAATACCATATTTCTCGCTTCTTAAACATAACCATGGTTGTTTTTGATGTTGTACATTTCCATTCCAATCACTAGACCCAATAGCTCCAATTTTTTTATTTCTTTCATGCATGAGTCCAAAACTGCAAGTTCCCTTGATACCTCACCACTTATTTTAACAACTTAAAGGTGAATCTTGTTTGACTTATACATAAATTTGAGACAACGAACTCGGAGTATATGTTACATCCGTCCCACAAAGCCCAAGTTGATATACATATTCAGCATTTCAAAACTAGTACATGATGCATACAAAATATGGTACATGACTTCTAATCTATGACATCAGATTCTTCTATGAACACCTGGACGTAAGCTTGCATGATGCCCAGCAAACTATAGAACTTCCCCACAATGGATCTTTTTGTGGGTGTACATGTACAATTTAAATGGTAAACGGTGAACTAAACAAGCTTAGTGAGCAATTAATATCACTGAGAAACTTGATAAAATAGTCATATGTTTTGGATCATTAAGCAAGTGGTAGTAGCCATATTAAATGCTTTATTAGAGATAGAAATGAACACAAAGGCAAAGTATAAGAACCATGTTTAACACTTTGAAAGTACAGGGATGGAAATGAACATTGAGGCAAAGTACAGGGGCAACAGATTGCTTTATTCCTTAAAAATAAGTATTCAACTTGCACACGCCTTGAGTCAAGAACTTTAGTTGAGAACCTACAAATGATTTTCCACCTAAGATAAGCTTAAAGAAACATGAGTCAATGGCTTTTGACTTCCTTTTAAGAAGGCTAAATTAATAATTTCTTACATCATATAACTAAAATTTTGAAATACTTGGATATCCAAAAATTAAGACAAAATCTCCAAATTTTTCCATGGGTTTAAAATGTATATCCTAGAATCACTTTAGTGGTAGTTATGACTTTTCTTGTGGTTCCCGTAACGATTTGCTTAATATTTTGACTTGTTAAAAATTACTTGCCAAGTTGATATTATAAGAATAAATGCTTGTTTACTTGTTATAACAAAAGTACCAGTTAATTATAGAGAGTTTAGTTGAACCATGCAGCTACAAAGTTCTTGATTAAAAGACCTCTAGGGCAAGCCTTAGTTCACTAATGCAAATCTGTGGATGCATCACTATTTACACTTTTGGTTGTGTATAAAGTTCCAGTTTGATTGTGTCTCAGGGAGTCCAATTTATGGAAGCAATGCACAAGTCCAAACCAAATTTCTGATTGGTTCAATGATGATGTGTGAAATGCTTAATCTACCTTCTAATGTGCGTCTTCTGGCTGCATTATATTCAGGCTCATAGTGTTTAATTTGGGATATCTGCCCGGAGGAGACAAAACAATTATCACAACGTCAACAACAACATTAATGGCATTACAGGCTGCAAGTCATATATTGCATTCTGAAGGGCTAATAAGCATGGTGGTTTATGTCGGGCATCCCGGTGGCAGGTCTGATTCTTGGCTTCCTAACGTCCTTCCCTGTTTCTCTCTGCCATATGATTATACACCATGGGCTGAGAACATTCTTAGTTTCTGAAGTGTTATTCAACTTTCTTTGTTAATTAGGAACTGTCAGGATTTTTTTTAGGGGTCACATTACCACAAATGCCGGGTCTTGTTTTCGTACTTCTATTAACGCGTACTTCTACTTTACTTTCTTTGCAGGGAGGAATTACAGACTGTTGAATCTTTTGCGTCTAGCTTGCCGACGGAATCTTGGGTTACTTGCAAGTTCGAGGTGTCAAACCGACCAACTGGTCCAGTCCTCGTACTTATATTCAAGAAATGAACTTCAGAAACATCAACTGTTAAAGTTCATCTAAGATCGCTTAACGATCAGTAAAATTGCAAAAATTCTTGTAAGCACAAGCATTCTTATTATCAACTCATATTTCAAAATTATTCCTATTTGTTGATCAAGTATTTCTGTTTTTTGGTGCAGATGTTATCATCGGCAAATGCAACCATTCATCTGATGGTTTCCGCGTAAGTTTCCATGGATCGACGTATATATATATATATATATATATATATATATATATTTTATCGAAATGTTATCTGATGAAGAAATTGTGGTTAGAGAATGATAACTCAGATTTGAAAATTTTCTTGCATTTATATGACAAGGAATCACTCTCTTTAGATTGTCTGTTAAAAGAACATCATCTCATTGTCTCATTCTGCAACCAATGAGAAAAACAGGTTATGGAATCCTTACATGGATTCCATGTTTGGATGTTTCTTGGAATATGTCATAATATAAGCCCATGTTGTTATATGCTGTCTTTAATTTTAGTACATTATATTTAATAATAGGAAATAGCATAAATTTTTGAATATTGACTTATTGATAAGTTGAATACTAGGAATTAAAAAAGAGTTAGCATATAAGTACCCTCCCAACTCAATATTCAAGAGTTTAAATCCTTGTTATTGAATTAAATAATTACTTTGCTAATTAATGAAGAGAATATACATATAAATATGAAATTATATTACTAACATGAAGTTAAAACTTGAATCTACCCAACTTTTTTCTTTCTTTATTTTTTATTTTAACCAAAAGTCTTAAATAAATTTCGAAGTGAGGTCCGGTATAAAGAGAAAGAAATGTTTTCTTTTTTTTCTTGTAAATTAAAAAAAAATGGCTGTCTTTTGTTTTTTTGTGAACTCTTCTCATCCTTAATAGATTTCAAAAATGTAAAAACCAAAAATAAACACATTAGTTGATATAAATAACAACACTATATATATATTTAATTTTTTTAGATAAATTAGCAAAATCAGGTTAGATGTATGCACAGATGCAGAGTTACTCGTTTAACATTGAATATAAATATTTTATACAAAGAATTTTGTGTCAATAGACTATAGTTAATTAGCACAATATTAATATATATATATATACATCTTAAACATCATTTGCGAAAGTTCATAGATATTTGTAGATAATAAAAAATAAAAAAGAGTTTAAGAGCAACGAGTGGGGCTATAATTTAAAGAGAACACCGGAGAAGCCGTTAAATGTTGATTTAACGCATCCGTGGCACCCACTAACGTTTGTATATGACACGTGCTAAAATATATATATATATATATATAACTAAAAATAATTTCATATATTATGTATTTATTCTCATTAGAAAAAAAAAAGAGGAACAGGGAGATCCGGTCAAAGGAGGGCAAAACGGGTGCAGATCAAGATCCGTTTGCAGGTATTTTCAAGATTCGCGCCCCCTGATAATAAATGTAAATGTAAATATAATAATAAAAATAAATATATAAAAAGCCATGCAATTGCTAATAAAGTTCTCAAACTGACTGACTACTAAATACTACTATCCCACGCGTGACACCCTTCTGCCCTTTTTGTTTTGCCCCCCACCAGCACCACTACTGCTACTACTCTACTACTATATAATAATCTATATTATTATATTATTAATATCATTAATTATTATATATATATATATAATAATAAGACTAGAGTCTAGAGAGGTTAGAGTGATTAGATTAGATTAATATAATTAGATATTCATTTTTTTATATTTTAATAAAAAAATATTATTTTAGTTGATGACAGATATAACTACTATACATTGCATTTTTTATTTATTATATATGTTAATTGATTAAAACAAATCATTCATCACATAAAATAAAATTATAATTTGATATGATTTTAAAATCCATTCTGAAGAAATTCCTTGTGAGGCCATGTATGCCATTCATAGACCATCTATCATCCATCCATTAAAAACATTTACCATACATACATGCATTGCTTGACCATCCATCCATTCAAGATTTTTTTTCTTTTAATATGAAATTTTAATTATTTTAAATATCTTTATAACTGATATTCTCTTTAGAATTTCAACTTTTTATAAAAATATATTATTCATTAACCTAAAGATATTTGCCATTAATTTTCACATTTATTATATATATATATATATATATAAATGATGTTTGCTTTATAAGTACGTAGCAAGACTTACCACACAAATCACAACTGCATAGGACCAAAAACGCAAACTTACCTAAAATTTCATTTATTTATTTATTATTATTTTAATAAATCCCAACACTAAAAGACATACCATAACAACCGTTGGATCAATCCAATCAAAGCCGGTAATTCTACACAACATGAAAGGGCAAAACCGTCAATTCATAGAAAACGTTAAGAAAAAAAAAAAAAGACGTCACTTGGGATCCCGCGTGCGAGAAAACAAACACGAAAGCATCCGGTTCTGACGTGTGCGTACAGCGTGGCTTTTAATGCGAGGTGGGCCCCCACGAAACCCCTCACGGGGCTCCATATCCGAATCCACGTGGCATCCTCCAAGTGGTTTGATGGGCCCCACAGACAGCGACAAGAGCCGTCAGGCCTCGTTTATTCCCGACCAAGCGCCGCATCGAACGCTTGTTTTTACTTTTTTTGGGTTTTATTTATTTTATTTAATTATTATTATTATTATTATTTTTTTAAAAAAACGACAACCATTATATACATAAAAAAACAATATATTAAAAATTAACCATTCAAACCCTAAATTCTCAAATAAGGTTAAAAAAATTGGTCTGTATTAGCCCATATTCATGCCCGACAATCTGTTAATATTATTGTCTCTAATAAGTTTTGAATTTATGGTTTTTTAATTTTTATTTTTATTATTAAAAAATAATAAATTTTAAACTTTAAAAATAATTATATAAAAAAAATTGTGTTATTGTGTGGGGTCCACGCGCAGGAGATAGAGAGAACCGTACGTAGCATCCAACCGTCCAATCGGTGGTCCTGTTGTAGGAAGAAGATGGGACGTTTCTAACCGTCTGATTTTTTTTTTTTTCAACTCTGCTGTCACTTGTTGGTCTGTGTGGTGTGGGACCCACGAAGTACGGGAAAGATGGGCGATGGAGATGTAGGGGTATTTTTGTAATTTTGAATTTGGGTTGTGGTCGTGCTGTGATGACGTATGGCTTTTGGGTCCCACTGGTTTTTTTTACTACTGTTTTGGGAAAAATTAATAAAAGAAGAGGATTTTTTTTTTATGTATATGGTCTTATATATATATATGTTCAATAATTTTTTTAAAACATATTATATTTTTTGGGAAAAAAATATTAATTGATTCTGAAAGCGTTGTTGAGTTTTACTGTTTATTTTTTTTAAAATGACTGTTTTGCCCTCGTAGACTTTTTTAAAAATAAAATAAAATAAAATAAAATCTTTTTGTTTTCACATAACTCCCTCAATGAATATATTGTTGCCATTTCTATTTTTATTTACACCTCATTTTTAAAAAAAAAAAAAATGAAATAACAAGAAAGAAATTATTTGAATGCAAGTATGCAAAAAAATTAAAAATAAAAAGAAGAAAAGTGAAGGAGTTAGATGAGAAAAAAAAAGGGTAGCACCTAAAAAGAGGGAATAGGGATAGAGAAGGTGCAAAAGGAATATTAAGTCTCTGGCTCACCTCAATCCAAGAGACAAACACAGAAAAGAAAATTAAAGTGTTGATTTGGTGTAGTGAAAAAGAAAAGAAAAAAGAGGATGAGTAAAAGACAACAAGGTCAACATCAAAACATGTCCCTTTTTTAGTTTTTTTTTATTTTTTATTTTTTATTAGTTTTTATTTTTCATGTGGAGAGAGAAAGAACCAAAAATAAATAAATAATAATAAATAAATAAAAAGATAAAGAGGCTCAAAAGAATACAAAGTTCAACTAAAATATCACAAACACACCACCACCAACCTCTTCTATTCTACTAATAAAGATACCATCAATATCATCTCTCTCACTTGTTGTTACTTTTGAAAACTTTCTTTCTTTTCATTTACTTCTTATCAGTATCACACTCTTCCTTTTTGTTTTTCCTCCTAGAGCCACCACTGCCCTATGTCTTGCCCTACTTCCCTCTCTAGTGTTCAATTTCTTCTTATGTTAGGGTTTAGTAGGGTAAGAGTTTAGAGTGTAGGGTTTTAAAGATGTTCCCTTTTTTTAAAAAAAAAAATTTAATTTTTTAAATCCTAAATCAATTTATGAAGTGATTTTTCTAGATTAATATATTTTTTTTTACAAGCAAATGAATTTAAACTCAAAATTACTCCAATAACAACTCAGATCTTTGCTATTTAGATCAAGTTGGTAGATGATTATATAATTATATTATATTACACCAAATATCATAAATAATTCATCTTAAAAAATAAAAAATAAAAAAATTGAATGATTCCCAAAGAGTGTCAAATCATAAGACAATGAATCCAAATAACTCTATTTAAAATCAAGTACACTATGAATGAACATGGTTAGAAAGAAAAGGATGAGATGAAGATAAGGATGAAACAGTGCAAAACATTGGAACAAATTGGGTGATGAGTGTGTGTGATGGGAATTGGATGGGATGTCATGCTCCCTCTAAACTCACTCATTCACATTATAATAAATATATAATAAATTTATAATAATTATCTAAGTCACTCCTAGAGTGAGTATCACCCAACCCATCAATTCATCAACTTAAACCCACTTGTTTCTTTTTTATTCACTTCCTTTTCAGTATTCAGATTTTCTTGTTGGCCACTTTCATTGGTCCTTAATTATTATCTTGTTAATGATTTCAGGTGAAAAATATAAACACAATGAATAATGGAAGCATGAGAGTAGGTAAAGAGCATGAAAACACAAGCAAACCAAGAGTTTTTCATAGCACAAGTTTTTAGAGAGTTTACACACTTGATAGTAGTGTTTTTTTAAAAAGGGTCACTGATGGTTTTCAACAAAACAAAGTGTTTGTTTTTCATAAACTTAAGAACATCATCACAACATCAAACAAAGGACCAGTTCATAAACATGAAAGCAAGACAGTGTGGAGAGTCTTCTTCATTCATGACCTTCCAAGCTAAGGCTTGTTCGTAGGACACCGGTCGACCCATGCTCGAAAGGCAGACGCCGGACGGCAAATATGCGAAGCCCTGTTTAATAGCAACCGAGAACGTAAATATAAAGAGTTCCTTAACAAATGATGAAAAGACTGTATTTGGTGTTTCACCTGTTGCATTATCTTGGAGAATTCAGAGCAAAGGACTTTCCGGCCATTATCATCGAGAATCTTCTCCAGGTTAATGTCTTGCAAAGCGACGAGAGTGGTTTCCAGCATGTCAAGACCGGCTTGATTGGCGAAAGTAAAGACAGGTGAGGCCTGCACAGGTTGAGAATCATTGTTAGAAACATTGTATGCAAATATTGAAGCTTTGTGTTGAGATTTGAGAGTTAGTGATAAAATGTCACTTGCCTTAAGAGAACAGCACATGATTGCATCAGTGTGATGCCACAGAAGTTTCAGTAAAGAATCACCGGCCTGAGTGTCCGCCCTAAGCAGTTCAACTCCAGTGTGAAACCTACCGATTTTATCGAAAAAGTTAGTACAGCTGTAGTAAGACAAGCACATAATTATCTCGAACAAGATTATTAGGCGTTTGACGTAAATGTTTAGTACTAATTTACATAAACTAAATATGATGAATTGGTGGAATGTCGAGCAATAAACATTATATATATATTGCAGAAGACATACCTGTAACTGCGAGAAATCCAGCGAGCTAAAGTGAGGGCTTCAGGAGATCCAGGGGGATTTTTTGTCCCAATGTGTGCACCCAGTCGCGAAGGAGTAATTGCCATGGCAACCCTTTGAACAGAAGCCACAACACTACGAACATACTGCCGTGCCATAGCAGCGACATTTTCCCGAAGGTGGTTCTCGTAGGTAAACTGGAATGCAATGGTCAGGACCGATCTTTGGTTGTATGCATTTGAAGCACTATCACTATTTGGCCGTGATGCAGCACCAGAACCAACTTCAAGTGTGGATGCAAGGTCTAAAGTTCGAGTAGCAGCAGGTGTTTCCTGAAATTGGAGAAGAGAAATTTGTATCATCCATGAAGTAAGAAACTGAAAACATATCACCTTGATTTATTGGAACACAAGAAGCGTGTCAAAAATGTAAAATAAATTAGAAGGGTTTCGATTTTGCATAGGTTATATGCTTATTATAGGTAGATATAATGCTTGAAAGACCAAAAACTACAAAAATCAGTTGAAACCCACAACCAATCTCTTGCTCACAGAAAGGGGGGAAAAAAAGTTACGCATTCACAAATATTAGGCCAGAAAAATTAAGAACAAAAGCAACAGGGTTGAAGAGTAAGAATTAGAAAATAAGTTGAGGCATAATTGATCAACTTTTTTTCGAATAATGACAATGATAATTGACCAACTCAACAGCAATAAATGAAACAAAACAATAACATAGAACAGGATCAAGTATCAGTACTCAACTGTTTTAGGATCCAGCGGAATAACTCGGAAACCCGAAGGCAGTAGAGGGGCATCATCAGCAAAAGATTCATCAATGGGAGCAAATACAAGTTGGGCACATGCACCAACAGCATTCTCATCAACTCCACTGCAGAGCTGCCACCAATCAAAATACAAGCAGTTTGCGTATGAGAAAAGAGGAACATATAAAACATGACTATCAAGATTTTAAGACAAATGTATATCAAGTCAAAGTCACAAACCTGCAATAAGTACATGTCCCTTCCTAGAACAACATCATCATGCCCGAAGCCATGACCTTCAAGCCTGATCACTTCCAAAAACTACACCCAAAAGGAAGTCACTCAATGTAACCAGATTCAGAAAATAATGCAAGACAGGAAAAGAAAAATCACACATTGTCTGCATAAGATGGAAGTATTACCTCTTCATGCTCCACAGTATGAGCAAGAGGTAGTATCACTTGTCCACCAAAAAATCCACCATTAACTCTACCACCAGGAACTGCATACGGACTAGCCCTCAGTGATGCAGCAGAATATGCATCAACTCCGCAATCTGCCCACTCAGAGCGATGCTCCCTCAAAAAGCGAACAAGTAAAGCTGGCGGCACATTCTGCATTTCATGAAGGTAGCAAAATGCCTTATGTTAGTTCATCACAAATGTAAACCAAGCACTTGAGAAGAAAAGCCAATACTGAATCAGTCAATAATTCAACAAATTATGCATTGCAGAAGTTGAGGTGCTGGGCATAGCGAATTTGTAACTACAGGAGACTGTTCTAATTTCTTCCAGCCAAACAAGCCCCAGACAAAGTATGAGAAATGTACCTGTAGTAACATAGATGCCTTCGCACATAGGATCCCACCGCCAAAGGAAGAGAACATTCCAGAAGAATTCACATTGGTTCCAAGAAGTTTGCTTGGGGATGAGTTGATCACTATAGTAACATCCTCTACACCATCATTGCCCAGCAATGACCAGCCATCATCAGCAAATCCATTCACTGCATCATTGAAACCCCTGCAGCACATCCAATGAACCATCATTATCAAGTACATATTCAAATTTTGGTAAGAAGCTCACAAACAGAAGGCATCAGGCACCAAAAAGTACCTGCTCAATCTCTGACTAAAGTTCCTCAATACAGCAGGCTGACGCCCCCCACCATAGACAACCTCACCACTGGTTTCCAGAGCAATTTGTCTAATATGGCGCAAAGCCTGACAAAGGTTGATGACAGATTATAAAATTGCGGGATAAGAAATCCACCATTCAAGAGTATGGCCAACTATCATACCGCTATGGTCATCTTCTGTGCCAGAATTTTTGGTGATTCATAGAGAGGCCTAAGCACCTCAGGGACACTCCAAGCCTAAAACATCAGAAACCCATTAAATCCCTTCAAGAAATACCAAAAATAGTCACAAAAACAAAACCAGAAGGGGGCTCACATCCAAATCAACATGATCAACAATGTGAATCATCGAGCCACCTCCCTCACAAGGTCGAATCAGGTAACCACTCGGGAGCATATCAGCTCTAACAAAATTAGGAGCAGGAGGCCCTGCTGGACCACCAGTTGTGGGAGTCAAAGATCTCTCGCATATCTACAAAATAAACCACAGTTATGAAAATAAATAACAGATTTCACAACAATAGCAACAAAAAAAAATTTAGATGACCATCAAATAATGTCACTTTAAATTTATTTGATGTTCAGTAAAATAACCCTAGGGTGGCTTTGTAACGTTTAAAGAAATGTTACCACAAGACTTCCATCTTCTAGGCCAGTAGTATATCTGAGAGTCCAGAAGTCGCGCGCTGATGCCAAAGTTGTAGGAGCATAAGTCTGGCTCAAACATAAACAAGATAGTGCACTTAGATGAAAGAATAAAAGAAAAACACGTCATGTACCAATGATTTGTGCAATATGTGAAATACAAACCTGCATATAGATAAGTTCAATATTCCCCCCGTTTCCAGTAGGGATCACAGTTAACACATCAAGGCTGCGGCAGTCGCGAAACCAAGATGGGCGATCTTTGAGAATCTCTGCAACCTAAAAAAAAAAATACCCAGAAATCAGCAGTTGCCCTGACAGAAACTAAACAAACAAACTAGAAGGGGCATTTTTAGATTGACAATGGGTTACCTTTGTAGGTTCTAAACTCACAAGACCGCAAGCTCGGGCTGCTACACCACTGCAATTGTGGGAAACAGCAATGATTCCAATAGAATCCGGACCAGGCTACAACACAGGCACCAAAGAATCTTACTATACCATAACAACAAGAAAATTTTTACATTACAAAGAAAAAAGCAAAATAATCACCTTCATCCCAACCATCTGAACCCAATCGACAGCAGTTCCTGTCGCCTTGGAAAGGAACTCTGCCAAGGTCTCCTCAGCAATTGCGAGTAGACTAGGCAAATGAAATCATGAGCAGAAACAACACATGAGAAGAGAGAATCATAAAATTTCAGAACACAAGCAAGACAGATTCATTACCCAGCTGGGTTATTGGCATCCCGCTGAGGATGCTGAGGAGTTGGGTTTTGTTGTTGGTGGTGCTGACCACTTGTCACCACAGACTCACAACTGGGGTCTGTAGTGGCCACAGAAGCCTGTATCCAGAAAGATAATTCAAGAAATGGGATTAAAAACAGAGAAATCACATCTGACAGTAGAAATCAATGCAAGCAAAGGTACAGGGAATCAAAAGTACCGAGCAAAGCCTTCTAATAAAGATATAAATATTTTTAGTTGACTAAATGACATCTTTATCTTCGACGATGTTTTGGCAATGAAAAATTATAATCAGGGGGCCTTACAGTGTGCAGCTGCTGGCGCATATAGCCATTCTCGTACACAAGCTGAGACACCTGCTTCTGGAGTCGGTCATTTTCCTCCATCAACAACTTGTTCATAGCAGTGAGTTTTCTGTTGACTGTTTGTAGCCGAGAGGCCTCCTTTCTTTGCTTCTCTCGGCATCTAATGAACAGAAATCAGAAAACAAATATAAGACCATCTCACTGTGAGATAAACCAGCTTCATTCTGATCGAAGGCACTGTTTTCCAGTAAACAGAACAGAAAATTCACATATAAAAACTTATGGATGTGTTCATCTCACAACCTGATGGAAACTCTGGATATGTCACGAAAAAAAACACATTCAAGCCATATTTTCCTTCAAAAGATTTTTCTTATTGGTAAACAACCAGAAATAAGAAGAGACACAGCAGATTGATAGTGACAAGCCATACTACAGAAAAGGCATAATCATCAAAGCTTAATGAGCTTCAACAGGAGGGTCAATCTCGAACAAAACCAAACAGCTACAAGCCATTCCGTGAAATTATTAGCAAACGCTTGAAGTCAAACCCCTTATACATCAAAGGAAAGGCTTCCATAGCAAAAATTATTCTTCAATAATGTAATCTATTATGTTACTACTCTACGGAAATAGAAACTAAAAGTCAAGACAGACCTTTTATTGCACAAACTGAAAATACTGCAATCATAATCTAAACTATCATGAGTTTCCTTGAAAACAAGGCCAGGCTCATGTACAATTGGAGAAGCACATAAAAACCTTTCTACGGACAAACAATAGGCGTATCAGAAAAAGGATACCAATGGATTATGCAAACCGCACAAGTTTCCACTAGTGATTACAAAGCGTGCCATTGCTACCCCAACGTGCAGACAACTGAATCCAACTCAGGAAATCTCAATAGAAACAAGAAATCAGAGCAAAAGAACAAAACATGTGAAAATAATTTGTTTTCTGGTGTTTGGTTGAGGGAATAACACAACAGGGAAAGGAGAATGGAAGAAATCTGATTGGAAAAACTCCTCTTTTTCCTTTCCTCTGTTTTCCTTCAATCAAACCTCTAATAAAACCCAAATGTAAATCAAATCACATAAAAAACAAAAGAAAATTTTCAATCAAAAAAGAATATTCAAAATAAAATGTGAAACACATCAAAACAGCCAAATCATTGCAGTAACCTGCTGCATTGCAACTGAATCAAAACAGAACACTGAAGAACTTCTTCACTCCAAACTCGAGACTTTCCAAAACCAAAACCTTCAACAGATTCAGCAACTCACAAAACCAAGAAAAAAAAATAAACCAAAATCAAAACAAAAATTAACCCAAAACAACACCACCAAAAACAAAAAAAAAATCATTTTTCCCCTACCCTCCATCCTTGCATCAGAACAAGAACGAACTCCAAACCTCCAAAAAAAAAAAAAAACAATTTTTTCCACGGTATTTTTTTTTCCTCCAAACAAACAAACCACCAGTGGCTCATTCTCACCTGCGATTCTGAAACCAAACCTTGATCTGCTTCGGCTCGATGTTAGAAAGGATAGGACACTCCCTAATCAACTGCTGCCTTCTCATCGAACTCGGCTTAGGGCACTCACTATAAACCCTCTCCAACGCCTCCACCTGCTCCGGCGTATACCTAACATACTTCCCCACATCTATCCCCCCTTTCCCCAAATCCTTCCCACTCGTCACCATCGCCATCCTTCCTCTCAAATCCTCACTACCCTCCCCCAAAATACCCAAACCCTAAAACCCCCACCCCTTCCTTCTCTTCCTCCCCCTCGGCTTCACAACCTCAACACCTCCCTCTCCCTCTCGCCGCATCCGCCTCCCAATCCCCCTCCTCTCCCTTCCTCCCTTCTCTCCAGCCTTCCTCAAACCCTAACCCTAACCCAACCTCCACCTCCCAATCCTCTCTCTCTCTCTCGCTCTCTCTCTCCCTCTCGAGCTCCGAGCGAAGCCAAGCGAGAGGGAAATAAAGAGAGAAAGCACCTCTTCAGAGGCTTTTTGTCCTCACTTTTCCCTTTTTTTTTAATTAATTAATTATATTATATTATATTAATTCATTTCCCCATTTTTTTTTCTATTTTTTTTAAATTTTTTCTTATTAATTTTTTAATTCACTGCTTTTTTCCCGTTGTGGCGACGCCCACCTTTAAAGCAGCGCAGCATTGCACGCCACCATTTTTTTATTTCTTTATTTTTTTTCCTAATTATTTTTTTTTCTTTTTTTTAATTCTTTATTATTTTTTTAATTATTTTTTTATTTCTTTACTTGCTCAGTTTGGCAGCAGCTCCTGCTACTCTGTTGCTCCTGCCTGCTGCCGCTGCTGCTACTGCTGCTCTGCTGCTCCCACTGCTCATTAGCCAAAAAAATAATAATAATAATAATCTTTTTTTATTTTTTATTTTTCCTCCTGTTAATTTGACAGTGAATTTACTTATATACCCCTCATGCTAATGTGTAAAATTATTCCACCATTTGCATATTCAACCCTCTGTCAATTATATATTTGTAACTTTCACCCGACAAATATATATGTATATAATGTAAATCTTTTTTCTTATTTTTTATGAATTTGACAGAGAATTTTACATTTTATATATGTATATGACTTTATAAAAAATATATAATTATATTTTAAAGGAAATTATCTCTGTAAAAAATATGGAGAATTTTATTATATATTTTTATAAACCTCAAATTTTTTTTTTTGGTATACATTGAACTAATATTTACATAAATATACACATAAATACTTTTTTTAACTATTTTTTATGAGGGTATATGTGCAAAAAAAAAAACAAAAGCTCTAATTTGAAAAAGATAAGGAAGAGAGCGAGATGATGAATGGATGGATCATGGATGGATGGATGGATGGATGGATGGATGAGGAGTTGCATGGTGTTTGGTATCCAGTCACCGCCGGTGAGGTAGGGAACAGTTAGTTTTGAAGTGATTGAAAACTCGGGTAGTCGGGTTGGCTGGCAAAAGAGTAAAGATTAACGAGGTGATGTGACTCGCCGGTTATTGGAGCCACGTGTCTTGCCTCGTGTCCCACGTTTTTTCTCATTTAACCCCCTCTTATAAAACATAATTATCAAAAACTTATTTATATTTATATATATATACACGCAACTACTATTTCCACATCTAAGTTATGTCTGATAATTCATCCTCAATATAAATATATATATTTTTATGAATATATAATGAGTATAAAAAAAATAAAATAAATAAATATATATACCGAACACCTCGATTTTATTTTATTTTTTTTATGTTTTATTTTTTATTATTACATTTACAGTAAATGAGAGGGGTTTTTATAGGCAATCAAGAGATGAATGAATAGTTAAAATTAATTTGATCTAACATTCTAAAATAAATTGTTATGTGGAATGCTAATAATATTAGCTGCTAATATGTGATGCTACAAGTGTTATTGCTGTAGTAACGTGCTGCTGCAGTATCATCGCGTGTTATAGTGTCGTCGATTGGTACAATAGGCATCTACTATTGCTATAGTATTCATAACATAGGATTTTTTTTTTTTTTTCATTTGCATCCCTACATTTAACTATTTTAATATATGTCTCTTGCCTCGTGTCTCATGTGTTTTCTCATATAAACCCCGGTAACAAAAAGAAATTACCACAAATGTATATATAAAATAGTAAGTTTTTACAAGGGCATATGTAAAAAAAGGCATTTTGCATGTGCATCCCTATGTTTAAGCTATTTTAATAATATGACTTTGGATTTGTAAAATGTTAAGATAAAATGTTAATTTTGGAGTTATTAAAATGTTATTATATTTAAAGAAATGAGAAAGAAAGAGACAAAGCCAGCAGAGTTCTGTTTAAAGCCAGTTCAGAGATTTTAAAAAATAATAATAATTAAAAAAACAAAAGTGACAGAAGAGAGAGAATAGAGAGTAAAGTTTTAGAGAGGGAAAAGATTAATAGTAAATTACATATTAATCACTGTATATTTTCATTTTAATATGTTAGTCCATGTGGTTTTCTAAATTACCAAACAGTCCTTCTTTGGCTAACTTATTTTTTTTTAATTAATTTTTATTCATGTCCCTTGAAAACATAGTGAGAACATATATTTTGTTAATTTTTTTTAACATGAAAACTCTAAAAAAAAAATTATTTTTTTTCATTAGAAATTTGGATATATATATATATATATATATAGCTTAACACAAAGTAAACCACAAAATTGAACATGCATGTTTAGATGGCCTATCATTGATTGTCCTTGATTATACCTTGAAACTATATTTTTCATAATTCTATCAATATAATTAATATATTACTAAAACTATACAAAATCCAAATATTACTTTGACTAAATGAATTATAAACAAATATTTTATATATATACACATACAAGAGTTGATTTTTTTACATGTTATCACTTTAAAATAATTATTTTTTATTATTAATTATAATTTATGTTGATGCAAAAATCTATCCTTGGATTGATGCCAATCTTAATCAACAAGTTAAATATCAAAAGAGAGTCTATACTAAAAGGGGAGATCTAAGTTTTTTTTTTCTCTCTTCTTAGTTTTTTTTCTTTTGACTTATTTCATCAAGTTCCTCAAAATGAAGTTTCTGCCCATCCTCATCATTCCCGTCATTAGACTTTGTATCCAACATACAAAGACATTAAAATCAATCAAAATCATGTGCTCGGTGGAAGTTTTGATGTCTGAGTCAACAAGGACACCTCTCACAAAAAACGCAAGAGTCAAATAAGAAGTGGAGAGAAATGAAGGATGAGGGCCCTAATTCTTAAATAGTGGAATGTCTAATGTGTTTTCTCTCTTTTTCCCCTCTTTTTACCTTGATAGTTATTTTATTTTTATTTTATAATTCTCACCATAACTAATTTAGTTTTTCGGGGTATATAGAGATTCATTTTTTTTTTTAAGGATAACCAAGCGATTTTCACTGCCTCTATAAGAGTTGATCTTCTCCATTCTATGGTTAAACAAGCCTTTACCGCTATTCAAGACTTTATGTGCTTTGTTGCCTTTAAAAGTTTAATCTCTCTTTATATGGCTAAATATGACTCTTAATCATATCATATATTTTTGTATTAAATCAAGCCAAGTATTTTGAGTATTTTCCCCATATTAATTTATATAATTTATCTACAAATAGCGTGTATCAAATTATCAAATGTAAAACCTATGGTTATGATACAATTTTATAATATTAAACATTTGCTTGACAATAAATTAATTAAGTAATGCAATTGCACCTAAGATTTGAATAGAAAATCTCTAATCAATGACTTAGACTTTAATTTGATTGGAAATTTAGAATTTTTATTCCCTTTTGATGGTACTTGTGTAGTTGTAAAGAAAGGAAGAAGATGAAGTTAGTGCACCAAAGAATGTATTGTAGGCCATACATGGCCACTTTTTTGCATCCTTTGAGAGAACTTGCATAGAAGATACAAATTTTTGTTTTGTTGACTACTTAAAGCTTAGTCTTAGACCAATAATTTCTATCTATGCATACATTGAAAGAGTGAGAGATAATTAATTACATACCATGTAAAAGGAAGAAATTACCAATATACCCAAATACAAACAATGTATTTTCATATACCTTCATCTTGTATTTTTTTTATTTTTATAATCATTACTTTTACCATCGCTCGTCACTAATGGTTAGGGAAGAATTTTTTAGGGATATCTTTAAAAAAAAAAATCAATTTTATTTGAAAATATCAAAAGATGCAAAGAAAATAATATAAATAAAAGTTTTATAATTTGCAAAAGATATTATGAAAAACTTTTTTGCAAAATAATAATAATAATAATAATCATAGTGTATGTAAACTGAGACCATAGACAATGCACATGAAAAAAGAAGATTATAATATGTCCAAAGAAAAAAAAAAATGATAGATAATTATACCAAATGTTAACTATCATATATAATAGTACATTAATCATATTTTGATATTAATAAATACTTTCCTAATATATCAAAACACCAAATATATTTCAACAACCTCGCCAATTTACAACACCTAAAGAATTTCTTCATAATTAATTATAAATGAATAATAAAAAGTTATTTAATATTTAAAGTACACGTAATCAATTAAGGTTTTACCCACAAAAAAATAGACATGTATATTTGTGTAGAAGAAGACCCTTATAACAATGTTTTCTTGTGTAAATCACTCTAATCAAATTTCTTTTGCAAATGAAATTATTGTAACATTATTTCATTAAATATTTTTTTATAGTCATATGTACAAGATAAAGGTGTGCCACAATTGGCATCATATATCATTACAATTGACAATTCAACCTAAGAAGAAACTAATGTTACAAAATAAAGTAAGAGTGATGTTGCCACAAACCAATCTATTCTTCAATCAACAAAAACTTGAATATCATGCTATCATAACATTAGACAATGTAATGGCAATTATTAATATATATATGTGTGTGTGTGTGTGTGTGTACGTATATTTCCCATTACATCATTTACATACAAGGGTGTCCAAATGTTTTTAATATAAAAATTTTGTGGGTCTATAAAATTGAAAATTATATATATATTTTTATATTATCAATTTTCAATTTAGAGTAATTATTTGCATTAGACTCATGCAGAGAAATTAAATTGAGGTTTAACATTAACAGTGGCTAATTTAAAATTAAAATAAGTAAACAAGTAAATATATTAAAAAATTATAAACACAAATAGGGATGAACATGAGGCAGGGATCGACCCATTTCTGGGCGGGGAATCTCCTGTTTCCTCTCCCACGGGGATGAGGACAGGGAAATAAAATTCTCCAGTCATTATAGCGGGATGGGGCGGGGAGTGATCTCTCACCCAGCGGAGTCCCCACCCCGAAATGTTATATATATAATATAACATAATATATTTGTTGAAATAATATATATATATATAATATCATGTAATCTATACATACTATTAAAGTAGATGTATAATCTACTCCGAGATCGTTTCAAAAGAACATTTTTTTTTTATAATATTTAAGTTTTTATTTATATTACTTATAATATTAATAATTTAAAAACATTAATTACACCTAATTATTTATGCAATAAATGTTCATAAAGACATTTGAAATCCAAAGTATCAAATAGTTTCTATGGTACGAATTATTTAATTATATTATTTTATATATGATATTGCCTCAAAACTCTTTACAAAATTTTAAAAACTTCGATACGAAACTCGGGAAAATGCCTAGTGTTTGCAATTATTAATGATTAGTCTCAGTTAATATTTATTTTCATGGAATTTTTTTTCCTTAGATTATTGGATTTTCTTAAAAAAATGTGTTAAAATAAAAAAAATAAAAAAATAATATAATATAATGTTTGTTATTAATAAAGATGGGTTTTAATTGGTATCTAAGTTCATGAATTGAAGTATTAGATTATTGGATTTAAAAAAAAAAATTGTGTTGGGAGGGCGAAGCAGGGATCCACATGGGCCTAAGAGTGGGGATTTCCACCTCTCTGATTCCCCAACTGGAACGGGGACGGAATCTCCGTCTGGGATGGGGGAGTGAGTGATGAGACACTCCCCGTCCCCGGCCTGACCTGTGCCCATCCCTAAACACAAACTCAATGTAACAACTTTAATATGTGTATATATACAATAGTTGCTAGAGTGGACAAATTACACCACAGAGTTAATACCACACACATCTGTGCCCTCATTTTGCATAAGATGAGGTTTGAACTTGTCTCCTCGATAAGATACAAATATCTTATATAAAGGATGAAGTGTTAATAGATCAAAATGTCATTGGTTTTAATATTTCAAAAGATAATTAAAAATTCTAAAAATAACAAATAATTTGTTATACATATAAATCATATTTTTACTTGTTGCGATGTCATTTTTATTAATATAATTATAATTATGGGTCGAAATTAAACTTAATTAACTTCTAATTGGATGCAATTTGCAGTGGAAAATAGAATTAATAAGGTCAAAAAGTTATTTTTAAGATCAAGTAAAATGTATTAGTTGACTTCATTACCAAAGAGGGTTGTTGTATTTTGGTTAACAAATTGAAGGGAAAGAACATGCACCATTTAATTAAGCACTATGTAATTAGTGGAATTTTGGATAATATTAAACTATTAACATGCATTATACGATTAGTTGAGTGGTCAAATCAGGGTTAGGAGGGAAGCATGATCAATCCTTTTCTTTTTCTGGTTTATAGGATACATGCCCCTAAGAGAAAATATTAAAATTACTTATATACCCTTGTGAAATAAAGATTTTTACACACACACATATATATATATATATCAGTCATGATTTTTTTTTTTGTATTTTGTATTTTGTATTTTGCAATGGTTTAGAATGAAATTATGAGGTTTCATGAGTTTCACTTTTAGATAGTAATATTGCACTTTTAACTATAAATTACTAAAATTTGTAAAATCTTCTATATATATATATATATATATATATATATATATATATATTACTGGAAGTTTTTAAATTTATAGAAAACTCTACAAGTACCATTCTATAATGAAAGAGCTAATATTTTGATCTTTCATCTTAAAAGTTGGGGATTTGAATTTATAGTTTGTTTACATTATTAAAAAAAAAAAATCTACGATAACTTCATAATTTAACAAATACTGGAGGAGGTATTTGTAAATTAACAGAATAAATATTTTTAAAAAATTATATATGATTATGAGCAAATAAAATTGTTTTATGTAGATCAATTATATATATTTGGTTTTGTTAAGCTTTTAAAATTGATAGAATAAAAAAAAATGAAGAATTTATAATGTAAAATCAGCAATAAATTCTTTCATATGATTGAAACCTAAGTTTGTTCCTATTTTTAGTTAAAATACATTCACTTCCATGACCTTAAAAGATGCTCAAAAATCTAAAACACATACTTATTAGAATGGAAGAAAAGCTTAATTTACATGATCCATCAAATCAAACTTTGTTTAAGAAAAAGTAATCATAAATATGTTTTTGACATTCTACACTTTCATGTAACATGACAGTATATATAATATATGTATGTATATTATATTATTTATTGATCCATGTCAACATTTGAAATGACTTATGAATATTCAATGTCAATTATTATTTTTTGGATTATCTATAAATGAGTTTAATATTATAATATATATTTTTAAGGTTTAGTTAACCAAAAGTTTGGAAATTATTAATCAAAAGATTACATATTTATTTATGTATTAGTCAATCCATTAAATTAACTGAGTAATAAAAGTAAAATTAATTAATTGACTAAAAAAGAACTAGAACTAGTTCATAAAGACCTAACTATGAAAACACATTGTGTTGATGGACATTGTCAAAAAGTAGGAAACCACAAAAACATGACATTAAATCAAAGCTAGTGGTGTTGCATCAACCCACACACAACCCTAAACCTCAAAAAAATTAAAAAGAAAAAGAAAAAATCCTAGGTCTAAACTAAAGCCACTTTTATATTACATATATATATATATAAATCTAAATGTGAAACCCAGATAGAACAAGAGACCCTAAGAGGTCCACCATGATGATCACCAACAACATGACACCCATCCATCCATCCATCCATCACTTTGCAATATAGATGTGTGTTTGTGTGTGTGTGTTTTTTTGCACTTGGGTGGTGTGGTGTGGTGTGGTGGTGGTGGTGGCCAGCCTTCTCCCTTCACTCCCAAGCTTGTCATTAGCTTTATTTCAATAAAAAGATGAGAATGTTGTGAAAAAAGGGTGTTGGGAGGAGAGAAAAGCACTTGACTTTTAGTTTTCCTAAGGTTGACATGCACACTAACCTTATGTACATCATCACTCTTCCTCCTTTTCTTTTCCTCTCTTTTTTCCTATCACCCATGCATCATTCTAGCTAACACACTCACACACACACACACACACACACACATATATATATATATATATCCTCACTCACCATATATAAGTATATATTTATATATTTATATATATATATGTGTGTGTATTACTTCTACTAGTAGTACCACAAGAAGATATGTGAGTGTTTTCTTTTTTGAGATCAAGAGAGAAGAAGAAGAAGAAGGTAATGATAAAAGGGGAGCAAGGTGTGTGTGTATCCATACATGTCTTCTTGTCCCCCTTTGGTTGCATCATGAGGTCTTTTTAAGAAGAAGAAGAAGAAGAAGAAGATGATGATGATGAGATGATAGATAGGAGAATGCATGTATATATGCATGTATATATGCATATATGCATGGATGGAGTGGTGTTGTATCATGGGGTTAAGAAGAGATCGAGAGTACTACTAGAGATGTCCTTTTCACCTTTTTTAGGGTTTTGGGTCCATGCATGGACCAGCATTGGGTGGAGATTGAAGATGGGAGATGGAGATGGGAGATGGAGATGAAGATGAAGATATGGGCCCCACTTGTGGGAGCAAGGCATGCATGTCCTTTAGCATGCGTGCCTTCTCCTTTGCGTGGCTCTCACACCTCCCATGAATCCCTCTAAATCTTAATATATAAATATATATATACTTATATATATATTTATAAATATATATATATATATATATATATATATATATGTTATCTATTAAGGATCACTTGATGTCATTAATGGGATTAATAAGGGGAGGTGGTTTAGAGGACACACTTACGTAGTATTTTATTGATTTGCATGCATTGATGATTGGGGTACGTAGGGTTGGCATGCATGCATGCATGCATGAATCCATGATTGAGAGTAGTAGTTTACATTACAAACTCATGGTGGTAGGAGTACAAGTTGAGGACTTGATTATTGAAGTTAATCACTTGAGGAGTTGGTTATCATATTGTTTAACTTCATGGATCATGGTTTTCATGATTCCTAATGAGTGCCATGAGAGTATTAAACTCTACGTGAACCATAAAAGAGATGGATTCTAATTAATTTCTCACTGTTTTGAGATTTAATTGTTGTATCATTAATTTGTTTATATGAATCTTAAGTATTATAACAACTAATCAACGTGTAATTTGTCAAGATTGAAGGTTCATGGATAAAGAACGACTTAAAAAAAAGTTATATATAACAAATAGATATCAAAAGAAAACAATCAATTTTGAATATATACTTCTCTGTAAGAAATACATTGATTATAGTTTTATTCAATCTCAGTAAATAAAAACTTTTAATTAATATAGTAAAACTACTAAATGCATTTATTATAAATTGTGAAAGATTTGATTAAGAATACCTCTCTAAAATTATTATTATTATTATTATTAATGACTTATTTAAATTTATTAAAAAAATTTCAGAAAATATCATGTGACGGTGCTATTTTAATAATTTATAATGATGATTGTCGAGTTAAAAGTTTGGGTTAGAATTTCAAAATATCACTTTTGAATATTTTTTCCTTCGAAGAAAATAAACCTCGAAGATATTTTAAAAAATAATAATAATAATAATTTTGAATCCTACTCCTTAATAAAAATCCATAGCATAAATCCAAACACAAGGTCGTATTAATCCTTGCGATATGGGCATGACATAATAAAGATAATATATATTTAAATAAAGGGCTAAAGAAGGGCAAATAAATAAATAAATAAATCAATAAAAGAGAAATAAGAAAAATGATTTTAATTTGCTCAGTTGCTATCAATGAATGATCTTTTAGACGATTACATCCTGGATGAGATTGTTCTCTATTGTTCTTTGTTTTTAGCCCTCAGTTGTTGATGTCTTATATTTGTTGTTTTATTCAATTTTATTTTATTTATTTAAAAAAAATAAGGAGAAACATAAGAGAAAGATTAGTTCTTATCTTGATGATCATCTTTCTTGTCTTATGAGCTGAAAAGGCAAGTGATAAATATCAAGAGCATTAATGAACACATAGAAACATCAATAATTGGAAAAATATTAACAAGAAAAAGTCATTCTAAAAAAAAAAAAAAATTTGAAATGAGAAGTGAAAGATAAGGGAGTAGTTGTCTCTCAAGATGAGCATTCATTCAAATCAATGTCCCACACCAATGGAAAAGAGCACTCAATCTCCATTAACTTTTTTATTTTATTTTTTTATTTTATAAATTTATTATTATTATTATTATTTTTGTGGCCAAGTATGAGCATTCATTTACTTGTGGGACTCTTGTCAATGTGTTCACAATTATATCAAACACATGATGAATTCTTAATAAGGGGAAGCATGGAGAGTTGCAAATGGTCTTTGTTTCAGACACAAGACCTCCTTTTTTCCTTCATGTGTGAAGTGAGAACATTACTGATTTAAAAGGTTCTTTTTTTATTTTTTATTTTTTATTTTTTCATGTTTAATTGGTAGTGAGAATTAATGATGAAGATAAAGAGCATTCATTATATGGTGCACATGAAAGTGAGGGAAATGTTTTCTTCTTATGTTTGAGAATTTAATGAAAATTAGAGGCAAAATTTTTTGATTAATTTGGTTATAAATGAAATATATAATCCATATGGTTATTTGATAATATTTGTTTTTTTAATAACCAAATTAATTAATTATAATGTTTTTTTTTTCCATAAATACTAAAATGATGGTAGTTTTGTGGAATTATAAAACTTATGAAATAATTTATTTTTGAGCATTATTTATTAATATTTTCATTTTATCACTAAAACCCTTTTACTAGAAAAATCATTCAAAATGTATTTCTAGCCCAAAAACACTATGTTTTATTATCATAAATTAAAAATTTAATAAGTTATTGACTTTTGCAAGTACAATGTTTCACAAATTCATTTTAATTTTATTACTAAAATACCATTTCATTAGTACATCATCTAAATAAACAAATATTATTGTAAAAATATAGATAATGTTAAAAAGTATTACTAAAATCAAAATTTTATTAAACAACTGAGTAGAGTTAATACTAAAATGAGGGTACCTTTCAAAGTACAATGCAACAGTAAATAAAGGTTTTGATAATATAAACTTTTGCCACAAGTGTTTTTTATAATAACTGCAACAAAGTCATTGTACATAAAATAATATGCTAGCATGTCTAATTAATATTTTTTTTATTTATTTATCTCTTTTGTTTTCCCTTCATCCAAACACCAAGAATTACCAATAAATACAACCAATATAAATAGATCAGCAGGCAAATGAAATGGCTTTACCAGACACATCAAGCTTTTAAGTCAGTGCCTGGAACATATATATTAATACATATATACATACATACATCACATATATATATTATTAATAAAACACAAATTGCATAAACTGCACAACATATCTTTTTAACAGAATATATATATATATATATATATATATATATATATATATATATGAGGGATCACTTCATCTATGGACGTCGAACAATGATTAAGGTTTTGCCGTTACTAACAGCCAATACGGTGAACAGTGTTAAGCCGACGAAATCACACAATGCCTTTGACTATTACGTAAGCTGGGTTTGGTCGGCAATCAACCAGGCGATAATTGGTTTATCTGACTGCAGGGATGTTTTGCAACCGCTTCATATATGTATGAAAGTTCTAAAGACTTATTCAGTGACTACATTGAACAATGCAGGCATTCTGAACAGGAATGATACTCTAGAACAATATATTCATTGGTAACTGGACATGATTTGGGCTCAGAACTATTTCGGACGCTACAGAACAATAAAAATCGGTGCAACAGTTGTTGGCTGACTGTTTAATTTTTTATGTCGTTTTCTGATATCTATTATTAAAATGGTCTCTCTCAATCTTTGCAGGAGTTGGGGACCGATTCCATATGAGCAAATCCTGGATGATTGTTTGCTAAATAATATATATGTATATATATATTCAATTGCAAAAATTTTGAACTAAAGTTGACGAGGTTAAGGAGGTATGAAACAGGATTAAATATGAAATCAAAATTGATATTGATGTTTCGCATCACTAACCAACGAATATAGTACGTTTTTGGTCCAATGATGGTTTTGTATTCATGAGCGATAAAGACGTTATGGATGGAAAATAAATTAAGTTCAGGGATACAATGTATAGCAGGGTCTAACAGCTTCATGGTATAGAGGACAAGACTATAACATTATATGAGAGGAATTTGAGATTCAGTACTGGAGGTTAGGAAGAACTGATGACATTATTGTGGCATGATTCACAATCTGAGACCCATTCCCCTTAATCATGAAACTCTTCTTTGAGATAAGGAATGACTGTTATGGATGCTGTGCCTTATTTCTGCATCCGGACATGGCAAGAGCTACTGTAGGGCAAAGAAACAAAGGATGTGATCAGTGAAATGGATCAGGCTCAACATGGGTCAAGCTGGTGCCCAAACTATGCAAATGATGAACTCAAGATTTTCAATAACAGGACAAATACAACACCGTGTTCGGGCATTGAGATTTGATCCTGGGACTCTACATCTTTAATTTAAGCTATTTCGGGCTGTGATTTTTGGGAAGGGGACGTTCCTTGGCAGGCACTCAGATGGCCTGACACACCGGTGGCAGGGGTTTAGTATGTGGCAAACCCATTGCTGGATGGGGGTTTCCTGAAAGTTGGTCCAGGTCGATAACTGCACGGTTAGTAGGAAGAAAAGAAAAATTATCAACAAAAGATAGCACAAAACTATATGAGGCTTGAGGTGTGGAAATGGGGCTGCACAGGACAGTGGAGAAGAGGCATTAAGATGCAGAATCTAAACACGTAAT